>NC_091135.1:52655450-52966601 GCF_041381155.1 Argopecten irradians | reverse complement strand
ATATTAATGCATGGTAATTGTTGATTGTTTGGTTGAGTATCCCGCTCAGTTAGTGGCACAGCAGATTGGGCTGAACTTTATGTTGATGTTGTTCCAGTGCCTATTTAGAGCTGCCTTAAAACTGTTTAATGTGAGGAATGCATGTTTATAATAATTGAAACAGATATATACGGTAGTATGCAAAGCATACACATTGTAAAATACCAATAAAGTTAATGTTTTACTTGTTGACATTAAGCTGTATCTCCATTTTATTTGTAATTAATTTTTTTTATTAAGCTCTTATCGATAAGTGATCAGATCATTTCAATGTTTGTCTACCTGCGGTCTCTCCTCTCGTAGTTTTTCAACTGCCGCTAGAGAAGTGACTACAATCGCTGGTTGCGAGAACTCAGTTTTTGACAGTTTTGATTCGGGGCCTTTTAAACAAATTTCAAGCAGATCATACTCTAACACAACACTAGCACGGTCATACACATCCTTGGCACCTGGAATATGTATTAGGTTTTTGCCCATTCCTACAAAATGGTTTCCCTGTCCAGGAAACATTAACACTGACGTTAGAGATGGATCGGTGCCATCTCTCTCTGGTTTCGTTAAGTACGACTTTCTGTTTTGTGTAATGTTACTGAGGTTGGCTTCATCCGATGGAAACGCAGTATCCGCTGAGGTTTCCAAATGCCCCGTGTACATGTCGCCGACAAATGCCTTCAGTGATTTCGGATCAACTCGTCTTGGTGTCTTATTGTTCTGTCCATCGCTAAAATGACCGTCTTCGGGATCATGGGAATAATTGCGTTTTATGACATGTTGCGAAAAGCATTTGTCTACACATTGCTTGAGATTTAAACGATGTAAGAACCTCAACACCGAAAATGTTCTGCAAGGATTCATGGTGTCTGAAAACCGGAAGTTCAGAACATGTGTATATAATAGACTGGATTGCCTGCCGTAGTTTTTCTACTCTCCGCTAGGCTTCGCTCCGAAAATACAACGACAGGTCAGGGCTATCGATCTTGCCAGTTTGATTGGTCGATATAAATAGTTACCGGAAGGGCACTCCCGAGCGGGCACTGGCGAGATTAATCAAGATGTCGTCTGCGAGGCCCTGTCTGTGGTAAACATCAGGATTCCTGATTGCCGTTTCTGTGCGTTCTGCCATGCTTGATTTACATTATACAATGTGAACTTATGATGAATATTATACGTAGTTGATAACCACAGTATTATGAAAATGTTGATATTATTTGTTGACGATTTTTACCACCAGTACAATGGCAACTGGTCGCTTTTTAGATAAACTTACGTTTTCAATCAAGACAAAAATTGCTTTGTCTAATATAAATTTATGTCGTGACAAGTATTATAATTATTTAAAACCTGGTCAAATTCAATGTATTAATCAAGTACTATCAAATTCCAATGATGTCATTTGTGTATTACCAACGGGATATGGAAAATCTCTCATTTTTGAAATTCTACAAAAAATAACAAATTCTAGTATTATTTTGATCAATCCGTTAAACTCCATCATCAGTGAACAAGTTCAAAGATATTCAAATTCTCTGTGTATATGTCCAGACATTCACTCAAGACTCCAGGATCATGAAGAACTACGTCAATTTTGCCACCATAATTATACATTTTATATTGGACATCCAGAACATTTTTTAAATGACCATGTGTTTCGTCTTTTTCGGACTGCGGAGGTGCAGCAAAGTATTAAGTATATAATTGTTGATGAGGCACATTGCATACATCTTTGGGGAGATGAATTCCGTAAGGACTTTATCAACATTCAAAAATTAAGAGCAGTCTTTCCAAGTGGTAAGTTAAATGCATACAAACTCACTGTGTATATCGATATCGTATATCGGTATTTATCATGGTCAGATAAAGAACATGTACATGCATACATGTATGACTATAATATCAGAAAGCATGCACAACACTGTCAATTGCACTCTATCTTTAGAGGTCTGCCACTTCAATGGAAAGAAAAAGAGCAAAGACAGAGGTAAAATACTGACAAAAAGTATTGTTTATTTATAATAATTAAGTTTTTAGAACAACAAAAAGTCACTTCAGATGCATTATAATTTAATATATTTAGATACATGCATAGATGCAAAGAGTTTGCAATATCAGAAAGACTGTATCCTTAATTAAAACTTTTACAGACATACAGTTGATACAATTAAAATATATATATATTCACATTTTATGCAGTGTTTTTACCAATAGAATTTACTATACAAATGACCATTATAATCAATGATACTCTCAAAACTTTCTCACTTGTGTAACTAAGTACATGTAATGTAATTATATCTACATCCTTACATTAATACATGTATACATATTGTACAATTTCCTATGATTATATTTACATAATTTATCATTGCTAAGTATTTTTATCTTATGTATATACAGCTTATTAATTTCTTATATTTTTTTATCATGTATGTGAACATGCTGCATTGCTTTCTGTCAGAATTATGATTGAATTAAAAATATGTCAAAGTTCCCAATGATTAATAATTGATCAATCTGTAACGAGATATAAAATCCTATTATTTCATTATAAAGGGTGACGTGATGTCTGGGATCAAATCCCTCTTAAGGGAGAGACCCTAATATCTCACACTTTATACAGATTATCAAATTAATGAGGGAACACTAATTATAATTATGATGACACGTTTTTGTTTTTAGCAAAAGTATTAGCACTGACTGGAACTGCTGGTAAAAAAACTATTGAATCAATTTCTTGCAATCTTTTGATGGACCAATTTGTTCTCATTAAATCCTCATTATGTAGAACAAACATTAAATTGAACTTTAAAAAGCGTCCCTCAAATAAGGACAATGAAAGTTCCTACCTGTCAATCATAAGGCCAATTATTCAAGAACTTTTGACTAATGACGAATTTCCAAAAACTGTTGTTTATTCAAAACTGAAGTGGTGTGGTTTTGCATATGAGGAATGTGTAAGGACAAATCCAGAGTTGAAACCCAAGGTGGCTCAGTTTCATTCACCATGTACATCTGATGTAAGTTGATTTAAAAATTACCTTAAACTTGAAATCAAACACTGTTTGCAAAGTATATTGATAACATGAAAGTCAAACAATTTGAAACTTAATTTTCACATGATTATTAATGCATAGTCTAATTCAAGTAAAGTGAAATTGAGGTCTTAAAAGGGAGAGGGACGATGACAGGGTCAAATACGGTATGCAAAGAAAAAAATATCATTACTATCTAAAGTATCTTTCAATTTTGGTGAACTTGATAAGTTAATATAAACATATTTATTATCTTCTTAGGTATAAATAAACAGATGTTTGATTACAAGGAATGTTATAGTTATTGCATTGATTTTACTTCACTTTGTTTTTACTTTTTTGTATTTCTGAATGAATTATCATAACATGTGGAGTCATGGATAGCAGAACTGGGGAAAAATTATGGCAAATACAGTATTTGTATAACTTAAATTGTCTTTAAAGGTTCATATGATATTGGAAAAAATTGTTTGATAAAAGTATAATCCTTGTTCAATATGATGATAAGATAAATTGCAGCTCATTCAAAATTGATGAGCTCACACATGTACAGGTTATATTCAAAATCAGTAATCATGTAAAGTTTCAATGTAACATTGCCTTTAGCTTAATTATAATGTGATCTTGAAATTGAACATGTGAAGTGTTTTAAGCCTAATAATCCTTTCAGAGTAGATATTATCATGTTAAGTTGTCTGATAGAATCTATATGTTTAGCAAATTGACTTGTTATTGTATTGGTAGATGAAAGATGATGTTTTGAAGAACTTCAGTAGCCCCAATGGAGAAATTCGTTTGTTGTTTGCCACAGAGGCATACAGCATGGGGACAGATGTGGAAGACATCAGGAGAATAATTCATTTAGGTGTACCTTCATCATTGGAAAGTAAGATATGTACAAATACTGTAACACAACATTTCACAGTCATTATTCACACATGCATGCTCAGCATTAATAAGAATAACAAAATCATTAGAATAATAAAGTAAAAGAAAACTACTTTGGTTTGCACACAACACATTATTTCTTTTTGGGAGGTCTCTCGTTAAGACCAATATTGACGTCATTATTTTGTGCATACAATTTACACTGTTTTTTTCTTTCTTGAAAAGTATGACGTTAATTACTCTCGCAAACACATGACACCACATGTACAATCAGTGCAAGTCTACCCTCAACTAAGTAATCCTGACATTTAAGCATTATTCTCAATTTCTTACTTTAATTAATATCTTGTGGTTTTGTGAAGTCATAGACAGAAAATAGAAGGGAGTCATCGACTTTTATATATGTTCTTAGATCCATTGGATTTTGTTTCTCTACATATAATTCATTTTTTAACAATATGTATTTACAGAAACTAATATTTTGAAAAATGTATTTACACTTCACAGCATATCTACAAGAAGTAGGACGAGCAGGCAGAGATGGGCAAATGGCTGAGGCAATTACATATTTTAACAATAGTGATATTGCTACAAATGTACCAATTGACCAAGCAGTTAGGGATATCTGCTCTACGAAGTTATGTCGATGGGAATTCCTGTGTTCCTACTTTGACTGCAATAAGGATGATTACCCTCACCTCCATAACTGCTGTGACACCTGTAGCGGACACTGCCAGTGCAGTGAATGTTTTGTGTCAGATATTGACTACATGTATATGTTTGATAACTCTGAATTACTAACAGATGAGATCTGTGTTAATGCAGATATTGCTAGTATAATATACAATACCCTGTTGGGATATTTCTCAGAGGAGAATGCAGTCTACAAAGTGCCAAATCCACCTTTCTATACCGGATTAACAACAGAATTAGCTGCATTAGTTGCAAACAAATACCCCGTTTATGATACCAAACACTCTGTTTTATGTAAGGCAAACCATTTAAGTGAAAGGTATGCAGATAACATTGCAAGTATCGTAAAACATGTGAGCAGTGTTGGTCCAAAATAATAATACCGGGTATTTACATTTACAGTGCAGCGAAATGAGTGCAGATGGTCAAACCAAGAAGCTTCATTTACTACTTTTAGAGTGACTTCTTCAGACATGTTTTCAACTGAACATATTTATAAAGTACATGTATTTAAACAATAATTATTACAGTGCACACATTCTGTGCTGTTGCTAATATCTGTAAAAACATCATACATACTTCTCATGTCTTTTAAATGATTTTCACAGCTAATTCATCAAAACATGTGGTTTTCAATTCATCATTGAAGAAAAAAATTATAACAACTTGTTAATTGGTTGCTAAAGAGTGTTTGCATCCATCTTAACCTTAGATATTTAATTTTAACTGGAGCACTGGAATATCATATGTACAATACTAAGTATTATCTTATTTAATTTCCTAATTCTGTAACAACTGCATGTGTCCTACTACTAATCCACTCATGAAAGTGATCAACATTTAGGTAGTCCAACATTGTTTTGGGCATCTTTATGAATGAATTGTGGTATCTTCCAGGTTGTTTCTGAAAGGGCTGTACCTGCTGCAAGTCCTTTACCAGAACCAGTTGGTCATCAAAATATGAACCCTTTTGGTGGTTTTTTGCCCTTTCTTTAACATTTGACTGAGAATCGTACCTTTCTGATAGTGATTTTAAGCATGACAGGCCTCTTGTGCGCATTGCGATGTTGCTTGCAGATTTGTTTGAGTACATATGTTTCATATGTTTCTTAATATCTTTGACAAGGTACTCCATCTGTAAATCCGCTGGAATATGTGAATGAGGTGCACCATTTGTGTTTACAAACAAAGAATGAACAACTTTTGTTGATTCATTCTCTGAGAGTAAACCCAGATGCTGCACCAAGAACCTATGGCACTCGAGTGCATATTTACTATTATTGCTTTTTGCCTTGAATATTGCCATACATTGTTTCATTACTCTTATGAGTCTGTCCCTATCAGGTAACTTGCATAAGTCTATAAGTTCCTTATAGACAAGACCCATTTCAATAACAACATTTGCATAATTGAAGACAGCATCTGGTACATGTATGTCTGGTGAAGTTGCCTGCTTTTTAATAATAGGCACATGGATAATTTTGCCCGAAGATAGTTCCAAGGTCACAAACTGTCCATCATCTAGAAGGAAATAGAATTTCTGATGGAATTGTATTCATGGATTTGATGGTAATTCTATTATATATCACTATTAATAGACTTCATAATTCAAACAATGAAAAATTAAGTTAAAAGCCATTCATTTTTTATCTTTATCTTAATATTAGATGAATTAATTATGGCAACATTCAAATAGTCAATATATCATATGTACATGTATATTTCATTTTGTTTCATTCATATATTTCATGAAAAATGTGTTTCTCACCAACGACATCTTTTGTTGTTGTTTGGCATTCCTTTGACAGTATTAGATCGTCAACAAGTTGACCAAACGTTGTAAAAACCCATCTTTTCTTCACCTGCAATATTGAAGAAAGTTTAAGCATTTAAGCAAGTTTGAATTTTCATTAATGGAGAATTATCTAGTGACAATGTAGAATAAGTTTATCTGATGATTTGCCTTGTCTTTAGCACACAATATTTGCTGACGACAGACTCCATGAATAAAATGATTGGGTCATTTTACCAATGTCAAACTTTGAATATTTTGATTTGATAAATAATACTTCAGATTTTAGAGTTGTTCTGTTACCAGAGTACTTCAGTACCCCAGAACTTTGATTTTATGTTGGATTTGTAACAGATTATTGATGCTGGATAATAAAGTCCTGCTGTCAGCGAGATCATACATCTATTTTTTCATCTCTTATCGTGGTGACAGTACAAGAGTTGTTATGATTACAAAATAAAGGAAGCCATGTACTTGTTTTGAATTACCTCATCGTTTTCAAACTTTGGAGGAACATGTTTCTTCAGTGGGGAATAGATGTCTTCCATTCCGAAGAAGTTTCGAACCATCTCGACTAAATGTGCATCAACAAAGCTGATGATGAAGTCTTTGTCTGCATCATAGGCCTTCCTTACATCCTCATCAAAGTTGGTTCTCATTAGGCGATCGACTTCACATTTCAGGGTACCAAGCTCCTTTGCACTGCTGGCTTTAAACAATATTTTGTTGAAGCATATTAGAAAATTCATCAAAAGATGAAACATTTCAAATGTGATCGGTGAAAGGTGATCAAAACGGGTAAAAGCATCCGCTGCACCGGCTCTCAAGCATTTTGCTCCTGAAAACCTTTCCCTCGTAAGTTGATCCCCACCTATCTGGACTTTGGCCATTGGCTTGCCACTACTTGTAAAGGCTTCTTGTAGACTCTTTTCATAACTATCCAGGATAGACACCACCTAATAAAAGAAGACACTATGAAAGAATTTACCACTTTAATTTGTATGAATAGAAAGTTATAATATAACATGATTGATTTTTCTATGATAAAAATAAACAATTTTCCATGTTTGTTTTTGATAAATTCAAACCCTGAAGTGCAATTTCTTTTACTGATATAACAATTTAAATATTAGGTTTTTTTTTATAAAAAAGAGTGTTCTAAATAATTATAAATAAAAACAAAGAATAGTTATCATTTTCAGCTTCAGATAACAAACCTCATCATATTTCTGTTCATTCTTATCTAGTGTTTCAAGGGGAACGACTTCTGTTTTGCAATAGTTCAACCGTTTTGTTGGTAAGTCGTCCGGAATCACATCTTCCATAAATGTCAAAGATGGCATAAATTTCACCGCGACCCTGGTGAAGAAGGAGGAAGAATTAAACTGTATGTACATGGCATTTTATTTGTAACATACATTATTAAATCTAGATGAAGCTAAAATATTAATATGCATCTATCTTACTAAATTGAATAAAAAGTCGTTGTACACAATACTAAAGCTATAAGAATGCCATTTTTTACATATAGGGTGCAACATTATTTACATGTATGTTGACTGTACCTGGCAATGAGAATTGTGTAAACTTGTCTGATACTGCATAAATCATCTTCATTGACCAGAAAGTCTTGCACAGTTAGGCTATTTGGTTTGGGTTTTTGATCTGACAAGTGGGTGAAGTTAAAGTTGTTAATCAGTGCAGCACTTGCGAAGGCATGATGCATAACCTAAAAATTAACAAATGGTTGTTTTTTGGGTTTTTTTCTCTCTTCATTATGATAGTTACATTACACAGAAGTGGTTTCTTTTGTTTATAGTGTTGAATACAATGCATTATGTATAATAGATAAGTACATTATGCTTTTTAATAAATATCTTATTAACAATGGTGTACATATATATAATATCAAATACTTTGTGTTTATTAGAATTTATTAAATTGTTTTAAAATATTAATGTCACTCAAAAAGTTAATTTAATTGCAATTTTGTTTTTGGCGAGGGTCACCTCGCCATTGTGATCGTGGTTGCAAAATTCTCTTACAGTCAATTTCCTCAATATGATTGGCTTAGAAATTGCTCGCAGATACTAGCGCTCCTAGCGGCAGTGTATTCAACAACTTTGATTTTACCGGGAATTTTAAATAGCAAATTTTGAATATGAAAGTTACCGATATAAGCGTATCTGTAACGTTGAAATAGGAATAATATATTACGGCTTTTATATCCTTATTATATACACTATCCAAAAGATCTTCTGTTTGAAAATTTTCACCTGAATTGTTTACAAAGTATCTAGACTTTTCGTTCCCAAAATGGTGTTTACAATGAATGAAGACGTTTCGTCCCAAAAATGCTTCGCTCCGAAGCTGGTTCCCCCCAGTCGTTTACTCCCTATTAGTGACAGTTATCCCGCAACGGAAAAAAATGAAATCAATATTTCACCTCGAACTTCAAAATTGATACCTTAATGAATTTTGTAATTTGAATCAAATTTGTCTCGGAGCAAAAATATTTCATGGCGAAATGGAGATGCATTTATCACGGCTGTGTTATGGCACATGGCCTTCATCCGGAACTACAATGGAAGAAAGACAACTCTAACAAAATTTTGGACAAACTTGGTCTAATGATAAAATAGTACGTGACAGACGGTGAACATTTTGTAGATGTCCAAGGTGGCGTAATCTTAAAACTAACGGCAGTTAATAAGGTATGAATATTTACCACATCCATAATTATCGATAATTTTATAAGCACATGATTATTGTATAAATATCAGATTATATCCATATACTAAAGTACGTTCAGAGATTACCACTAAACCATACTTTTAAAACATTTTAGTTATTTTCACCACAGGAGCTTGACGTTCTGATCATATACATACAGCATATTCATTAAACTGGGTAATTCAAAGTAAATTTTTGGCCGAATGACATAAATCATATATGGAATGTTCATATAACTCGAAGTGATATTTTTTGGACCACTAGATCGACGAAAATGCCGATTTCTTTTTCATAATTCTTCCGTAAAACGCCACTTAAAAAGCTGTTTCAATCTCTAACAAATGTAGAGAAATTAATTGTGAATTGTTTAGCAATTATCATTAGTTATATTTTACCAACAAGCATCAGAGATTAGCAATTAAACCTTACATAAACATATTCCCGACTCTCACTTGCATTGTGTGATCACTCGAGCGGAACTAATTTCTACCACCTGGCACAGTCTTACAAATGCAATCGCACTAAAGCCCACATGATCACTGTTTTTAGTGCGATTACACCTTAGGGTGTGAACAATGTTAGTTTTTTAACTTTTTACTCAACAAAATAGACTATACGCTTTTCATGATCAGCACCATGATTTTCTGTATAACTTATTAATTTACCACTGTACCTATGCATACGTGTGTATTTATACTTCTTTGTGCACATTATATAACAACTGCTATAGACTGTATATTACAATCAATTTATGAAGGACAAAACTCTTACATGTTAGAACAGGAGGACTGAAGAACAGCGAGAATTAAACTTCAATAATATTTCCTCTATGCTGGTATTGGTATTTATGATTAAAATGTTTAATTATATGATATTAGCCTTTTCAGTAATTAATCTGTTAACACATTTATTGTTTCCTTATGTTTTACAGAATGTCAGCATGCATGTATCATTTCAACTGGAAACAGTCTAGGAGAAGAAATGTGTGAACAAAAAGAAGTAATTTTCAACTGTGGAAGCTTAATATTGTAATCATTTTCAATCCGAAAAAATTACTATCATCATCTTCAAATTCCTTATTGTGAATTTAACTGTAATATGATTTAAGCATATACCTGATATTTGTTTATATTCTATGACATGTACATGCTTGAAATGAAATGAAATGAATAAATAAAAGATTATTTAAATTTAAAACACAATATGACATTAGCTGTTTATATTTTTTGTCAAAAACATATTAAGCTTATCGTTCATAACACACTAATCATCACCTTCGAGACAATTTAATGAAAATCAATTAAACATTAATTTGTATAACACAGGTCGTCTTATGTTTTCCCCGCCTTGACTATCAATGTATTGATTTTACCTTTTTTTCGGTCACCACATGAACTGCCTTTAAATCAATCACACCAATGAGACATACATTTACTGCATTTATTATAACACTGTAAGGCAATTCTGCAAGATCAGCGAACATTGTTGATTTACCTTGAATATCTACATGCACAATATGGTACCATATGTAACAGGATAGGAGAAAATGTAGCGGCAAGACCGGGATTCGATCCCGGGACTCTCCGAACACTAGCTGAGTGCTCTACCGTGCTCTACTTGGTCATCGATAATCGACGCAGTCCAGTCCCGCTACACTCCTCCCTCCTTTTTTGAATACATACGAGACCCTTTCAAACACCACAACCGTTGGTTATTTAGTTGGGTGCTAATTCTGTAACAGGAGAGAGAAGAAAATGTAGCTCTTCCGACTGAGCTACCTGATCACCGATAATCAACCCAGTCTGATCCCGCTACAAATATTTATCTGGTTATTTTATCTCCCTTCCTATTTTCAATCTACCTTTATGACTTAGAATCTTACCTGGTGGAAAAGAATATTTTGTCTTACAAATCTCGACAAATCATGCACACTGTGATTGTTGCAAGCTAAACTACGTATCCGCTAGCTGATTAATGTTGATTGTTAATGATCTCAAACACACTAATTACTTATTATGCCAATGTAAATATATTATACTCTTTTCAAATATTCCTGATTACTATTAATGTGTAATATCTCAAAACATTGACATGTGCACGGAGTACGGCGGACCAGACAGCCGATGTTTTGGACATCTGCTAGATATTTCAGTTTCAGGTTACGGTGGCCAATAAAAGAAAACAAACACAATGCGGTTTTCATATGTTATTTCTCCTAAATACAACACTTTTATGCAAGTTGTCAAGCATTTATGGGGAATATTTTGCACTGAAATTGTCACCTTCATACATCGGTTTTGGGACTCCCTGGACATTGTATTTCCCCATTTTTTGATGCGCAAAATATACTGATAGTAGATTTTTTAAGCATTTTTAGCCCTAAAAAGTATCTGCGCAAATTATACCAGTTTTTACGGTATATGATATTGGAATGTATCCCAAACTTTTTATCATATTATTTGCCAATAACACTCTTATGATATCAGAAATATCTGATGGTCTACAACAAATGCTACATGAATTTTAACAATATTGCATAACATGGAAATTAGAACTTAATATCAGAAAGATAAAAATTGTGATATTCTCAAGACGTAAATCGGTACAACAACACCAGTTGATGTTATGGAATACATAATTAGATTTATAAGAATTGTTTACATATCTAGGTACAGAAAATAATGTTAATGGTAGCGTTTTTAAAGAAAGGGAAAAAAACCTGCTGAACAAACAATTAAATCGGTGTTTGCTATTTATAAGAAATAAAGGAATGCATCTCTTCCTGTGCATCTTAAACTGAAAAATATTTGATTCACTTGTAATGGCAGTTTTAGTATACTCATCAGAGGTAAGGGGATTTGAAAATAAAAAATGTTGTAGAAAAATTCAGTTGTAATTTTGTAAAACAATCCTGAAGTTAAGAAAGTGTACAAACAATTTCATGGTCTATGGTGAGCTTACAAGTTATCCGGTTTGAATTGAAGTTCGGATACAATGTATATCAATCAACTTGCTGTTTTAAAAAAGAATAATTACAAAACTTGTAAAAAGTAGACCAATTGACCAATTTATTCAAAAATCACGTGGTGATATTGATAAGTCTTCTAGAGGACAGACATATTCTATATTTAAGACATTTTGGCATTGAAAAGTATGCCTCTTATCTTTCTCGACTGCTGCAAAACAATACTTGTTAACTGATACTGTGGTCCCAGGAACAATAGTCATTAAGAATGGATATTTTCATTAACATCAAATTAACAAGGAAAATGCTGAATGTGTTATAAAATCATTTGACATATAACATCATAGGAAATATTAGAATGGGCTTCCAAGATTTTAGTATGTGTCTCTTATTTTACACCTTGGTGTCCAAGGAATCCTCAAAAGTCCAAACTGGAAGGAACACCAGCCAAATGTATTTCTTATTGTACAAAACTACAGTAGTATTGAGCTTAGAAATATATATTCCTCCTAATATCAAGACCGAGCCATTTAGTACTTTCAGTACTTTGATTATTATATGGGATTAATGTGTAATGAAAAAACAATTACTGCGTGTATAAATGTACTAGGTGCCTTAAATAATGCATAATGAAATGAATAGAAAAGTTGCAAGATATATGCAAGATACAGCAGTCTAAGGGAGACAATCTCAATTTGATGAATCAAGAGTTATTCCCCTTGACAGTATTCTTCTTGTAACTTGAAATTGATGAATGAGAGTCTTTAAAAAGACCTCTCTGTACAAACCCGAAAACTGAAGATATACCTTTGTCTTTCCTTCATTTGACTGATGCTGATTGGTGATTTTTACAGAAAAGTTGACATTATCGCCAACTAAACGGATGTGTTTGCCTGCTTGTATAGCCTCGACCAGTTTGGTATTGAAACTTCCTGCTCCAAATGTGTTAAGTACACCAAGGCTAGTTTGATAGCTCAGACACAAACCAATGGGTTGTAAGCGGTCATAAATCTGTGAGGTATGAGTATATTCTATCAACAATAACAATAAGTTGTATAATAATTGGTACATATGCCATTTATGCTTTGGCAACATAAATACAAAATAGACAAAAATGTATTAAGAAAATGGAAATAAAAATATTTCAGTCAAATTCATATATATCAATTATCATCATTATCAACAGTGACATATCAGGTGATAAGACTATATACCAGTGTGTCTTTGTACCTGCAATAATTTTGATAAAGATCATGATATATATATATATAGCAATTTAACAAAATTCTGAAAACTTTCTTCAAAGTTGTATTAAATTAAATTTATACACTAAACATGTCACTTAATTAATACGAAATTTAACAACTTTTAAATTACCTTTTGGTCTGCAATATTGTCAAATAGAAGCATGGAAATGATCCGTTGCACAGCTGAGAGCTCAGGTATCCTACCTTGACATATGATGGCATAAATCATGCCTAGTCTTGGCAACTTTGTCCTGAAAATGAAATTTGATTTTCTTTAAATTCCAGAAAGCTAATATTAATTCCATGAAAATCCACATGATCAGACTGATGTCTTTAATTCCAGTCTTTTTTTTTTATTTTACTTTGTAAGTTTGTATTAAAGCATAAAAAATAATTGGTGGTTTTCAACATAATTGGTGGTGAACACATATACTATTAATTACCCTTATACTAAATGTTAAACCGAATACAGGCACTCTGGGCATTTGTTCTTAAATTATTTAATAATTAAATAACAGGTTATCTGTTTTACCTGATTTCAAATAGTCTATGCATTGATTCTGGTGGCATCATAGATGTAGCAACAAGTTTCATCAGAAGTGGAAGATGGTCAAATGCTTCATTCACGACTTCATCCCAGGAAAATTCCTTCAAGTTTGAAAATGACTTGGTCATCAGACTGCTCACAAAACCATGTTTCCTATTTCCCATCTGTGATAGTTCTTTCCTGTGGTGTTCAACAAGGAGATTCTCTATGGCATGGAATATAGTCTTATTCTGGATTATATACTCCACTAACATAGGAACTGATCCAGTGGAAACAATTCTCAAAAGGATTTGGCTTTCTTCTTGGGTCAGTTTCATAGGCTGGACATTATCAAGTTCTTGTTGAAACCTGAATATTTTCTGTGAACTGTTACAAAGTTCACTGAATGTTTTCTTGGGAAGAACGCTTCCTTCTGTATAGCAATGGTCATGTTCAGAGACATGGGGTATGTAGGAAATTTTGGAAACATGTTCAACATTAGAGGATCTTCTTTTGGTTGATGGTGTGGAACTTCTCTTGTAAGTATGATCTGAATATATTTGTGGTATCATGTCTGTTGAAGCTGATACTGATGATGTTGATGAAGAGCAAGTATGAACTGGAAGAGGTGAAAGAGTACAGTTGTCTGTTGATTTTTTGGGGAGAAGTTCTCGAAGTTTTTTTATGTTTGTGATTTCTTTCAAAGGGGTTGTATTCACAATTGTTTTGGTGGAAGTCGGGGAAACAGACTTGACTTTCAATGAAGAATGGGTATTGTGACATAGTTCTTTAAATGCTATTATATATCTATCAATAGTTTCGAGCCTTCTTTGACAGTTTCTGCAAATGTGACCTTCTGTAATGTTTATGTCGGCAATTTTCTTCAACAAAATTGAAATTTCATGTTTAATCCAGCGAATATTTTGATTATGCTGTCCACATGCACAACAATGGGAATTTTCCATATTGGATGTTACTATATAAGATGATCAAATGATTAACCTGAAAAAGTAAACACTGTAGAATTATCATACATGCATATAATGTGCACCACAGCTTGATTGATCACATAATGTAATAACCAATTTCTCCAGTTGTAATTATTTAATATAAATTGTAGACGAAAAAAGTCAGCCATATTTTAAATATTTCTGTACTCATGACACATTAATCTGTTTCTGTAAACATGCATATGCCTTTTAAGCTTTTGAGACTCATTATTATGTTGTGATTTACATGTAAAAGACTTGAAGAACTTGCAATATGGGATACAATGCCGATGTTAGAGGCTTTACATGTTGTAAAACATTGTTAAATCCATGGAAAGGGGATATTTATACAACTAAACTCTTCTCCAGAAAAGAGGAGGGATGCTAATTATGGCAAATACGGTAATGTGGAACCTCAAACCTACAAAACACAATTCTATAGCCTAAGCCTTACATTTAATTATAGATGAGTTTAAATTGCATGTACTGGTAACTGTCAATAATTTAGTGAATCATATATAGGTATATATTGGTCATGATCAGTGAATTTTAATGTTTCAGACAATGGTACTCTTCAGTCTAGTGATACATATGTAACCTAAATAGTTATAAAAACTCCAAATAAACCCATACAAGATTTGAATTTCCCTCATGAATTCGATAATCTGCATTTAAGTGTGAGATATAAGGGTCTCTCCCATAGGAGAGGGATTCGATCCCAGACATCACGCCACCCTTATTTCTTACAACGGGACCATATCTCTTCACAGATTAATCAATCATTCATTCATCATTGGGAATCTTGAAAAGATATGGGTGTAATATTTCATTACAATATTATTTTGTCAAAATGAATAATTGTAAAAATTGAAAAATAAAATTAAGCCTACAAAACAAATATATACTGTATTATTATTTATGAATATTAAGTCCTTGCACACTAATTTATTAATGGAAAACTCTATGTGATAATGTATTTACGTTTAGTTAGCAATGTTATCATCGAGTGTTGCAATGTTTATAAAACCAGAAACATATATAGATATGTATATATGTTTCTGATAAAACGCACAATTGCTCATATTACTATTGCATGTTATCAGTGATTTGTGAAGTGAATTATTCTGCTACATAAAATTAGAATTTAAGGTTCTTAACAATGTGTAAAGTCTATATATGACGCTAAAATTGTTCTGGGGAAAAAAATCATTAATGGACACTGCAAACTCCTTGTGTTATATATATGTATATGATATGGGTGTGCTGGAGATGCTGAGATATCGGTCTAAGGGAGATAACCTTAATTATTATGTTATGCAATATATTATGTAACTCTCCTCTCAGGAGGAGAGAAAAATGAGTTATGGGTGTGCTGGAGATGCTGAGATATCGGTCTAAGGGAGATAACCTTAATTATTATGTTATGCAATATATTATGTAACTCTCCTCTCAGGAGGAGAGAAAAATGAGTTGTGAATAAAAAATGGAAGCCGACATGCTGTGTTCATCATCGCTCATCAAAAAAACCATCATCTAACAAAACATATTCCATGACACTTGGTCGGTGCTCGGAGGAGGGCAGTGTATACGTAAGGAAGTAACTGATTTACGTTATGAAACATCATTTTTGTGGCGTATATATACATTAGCTACTGATCAAAAATCATATTTTAACCTGACATTCAAGTTCGCATATTAGTATCAACAAAGACAGGAAAAACCCCGATAGAAAACCAGACACGTGTGTACAGTACGTACTTGTCTCCGTACGTCATTAGGTGTATGTGTGTGTGTGTTGTTCCTTCGTTAATCACGGATCCAGAAAATATAAATTATAGTTCAAAGAAGGCCTATATTTCAAATATGCCTATTTCTTTTGAAAAATATACTTGTATCGATAAGTTATTAATTGCTTACAAACCTTTTTCCATGGTTATGAAGGTATCTAGTACGCTTAGTCATGTGCTCGTTGTTTACAAATACTTGCATGAGGGGAATTCCAAAACTCAAATGATTCGTTAAACGAATTGACCAATCAGAGCTCACTTGGTCAGGATCCTGACCAAAATGGCGGCCCTGACCTGTCTTAGTACTTATGAGCGCGGCCTAGCGGAGAGAATTGGTACTAAGGCAGGTAATCCAGTCTACCGGCCACAATCTTGGCAGCGGCGATTTGATTGGTCGATCAAATATGAAAGCAAAGGTCATCCTGACGTGACCCCAATAGGGATGTGGTTAGATGTTCATACGGAGTATACGGAGTAGATAATGAACATCGAATTTTAATTAGATTGCGTTTAAGCTTAAACGTAACTCGGAACTAGACCAGAGTTCCGTTTAACCTCATGCTTGCATCCTTGATCAGCGAGCGGGGTTCTGTTTATTATTAATTCTTCTTATGATAAGATGCGTAATTACAAATGTAATCAATTAATTGTAATTGAAGCATTTATCATCGATAAACAGTGGAAATCTCTATAGCGTTGAGTTTTAAACGAAGCTGACACACAAACCTGAGTTTCGTTGAACCTTTTACTAAACTAGAAACCAAACCCGAGTTACGTGCAACAGCTCACCTGACCCGAAGGGCCGGTGAGCTTATGTTATACCGCGGCCTCCGGTTTCCGTTGTCAGTCCTTCGTCTGTCAACTTTTTCACAAAAATCTCTACTAGTCCTGAATTTCTTAATGAATTTTGACGAAAATTCGGCTGAAGCTTCCTTGTGTGAACGGTGGCCCTGGCTCCCAGGAGGCCTGAGGAGCGATGACTAGTAGTGGAAATATTGCAAATTCTTTAAAATCCATTTTCTTCTGTAGGAATGAAGAAAAGTTTTAATTTAGTCTAAAGCTTCATTGGAGAGATGTGGAACCATTTTTTTTTATAAACGGGGGGTCTGAACCCAAGGACGTCAGCCACACCATTTGCATAATTATGAATCCCCATCCAATAAAGATGCTACCATTGCAATATGACATATATCCCGTGCTTAGATTCAGAGAAGAAGTCTTTCATATGTACATTTGAGGTGTATCAATGTAAAACCACTCTTCAAGATATACAGTAATATTAACCATACGTTTAGAATGTAAACACGCTATCTGTCCAATCTTTGTAGCCTTGACAAAAATAAGATTTGTGAATCCCGTTACCCTACCGTACCTTATCTCGTATTTGACGAGAGTAACATAGAGTGGTATTCCTTCTTCTAAAATCTTTATGTAGCCATAAGAGGAAAATGACTGAGGAGGAAAGGGGATAAACTACTGTGGGACCCCATAAAGTATTACATTGTGAAAATTGGTTTTTCACAGAAAAATCTCAATTTCAGTTCAGCAATACGCTACCACAACTTTAGTATACGAAAGCGTCTTTTCGTAGTAGAGAGTCCGAAGCAAGTCAGCCTAGTCAAATGGCAAATTAACCCCCGAAGGAAAGGAATACAAAATGGATATACCTCCTTGTGAAAAGAGGTGCACCATTGTGAAACCTGCTCGTATACAGTTAAAAACCACAAATGTATATAATGTCTACTGAGGAGGAGCAGTCAGAGACTGAGTCACCACAACCGCACCCAAGGAAATCCGCCCATCTGATTGGGAGGACAGAGACAGTGAAGGTCAGTGAAAGCAGACTGACCACGTCAACCGGCAGATGATGTCATGGAACAAGGACCCATCGAGGAGAAACGACATGATAAGTGAGAATGGTAATGGCAGAGGTATCTCTAGCCCAACGAAGGCGCGAAGAGCGAATAGGCAATGCATATATATCACTCCTCCCGCGGCATCAGGCATGAGTAAGAAGGAACACAGTCTTAAACGTTACAAACATTATGGTGCCCCCATAACACGTGTTCTATGTTCCACTGTGGAGCTAACTACTGTACCATATGCCTGTCGAGACTGAACCCCCAAATCAAGGCAGACAAAGAAATGGAAGTTTCTACCTCTGGTCTACCATGAAAAGTACACTGGCAGTATCTGTGTATCTGTGCGATAGTCTGCAATACTACCAGGGACAGGATGACGCTCACTAGTCAACACGAATAAGGAAACTCGCAAGCAGCTGGGCAGAGGCCATGACCGGATCAATGTTTCTGAAGATACACCACTCACAGAAGATCTTTCATCGTGACTGGTAGACGGCAGAAGAGGAAGACCTAATTGATCGGGCGATGCGAGCTGACATATCCGAATAAAAGCCTGTCTGAGAGAGGACTCATGAAAAAACTTCCATGAGTGAAGGTAGAGGATCTCAGGACGTGAATGTAACGTCTCGGGCCTAGGCTTGCGCAGGAGAATGATTCTGGGTGGGAAAACCAGAGAACATCCACCAGAAACGACAAGAGCTCCGGAAACCAGTGTTGTCTCGGACACAGTGGCGCTATCGGAAGGAGGGACAATGATGCTTTCGATATGTAGAACCCTGTCCACCAGGTTGAATGACGGGGATACATAAGCATGCATTGACGGGACTGCATAAGCATGCAATTCCTACCAATTCAGAGATAGTGCGTCCACAGCCCAAGTCATTTGGTTTGGCACTGAAAGACAAAGGTTGGCAACTGGTTATTCAGGAAAGTGGCAAAAAGGTTTATGTGAGGCATTTTCCAAGCATGACAAATGCCCTCGAAGATCGAAGGATTTAGCTGCCGTTCTGTTAGAACCGGCCAGTGGCGCCTGGAGAGATTATCCGCCAGATCATTCAACCTTCCTGGAAGATGCTTGTCTAAAATAGTCAACTGCATTTCCTGACAGATGGGAAGAATACGGAAATACGGATAGCGAGGGCACAAAGGACGTGATATCGTATCTCCCTTTCTCTCTATATACGCGACATCTGTAGAGTTGTTCGTAGTCACACAAACCCCCCCCCCTTGTAATGCAGAATCTTCTGTTAAGCATGCAGAGCAAACAGAAAAGCCATCATCTCCAGCATGTCGTTGTGCTCTGTCAAGGTAAGCCAACAACCTTCACATGAACGCATCCGTGAACATGGTCATGGTTGGAGCTGGCCTACACAACGAAACCCCCTGCAGGATATTTTAAACTGCCTTTCAGAGTACACCACCGAAAAACCCCATGCGTTGATATAACACAAAACACTGAAACCAACGAATATGGACGTTGGACCAGCCGAGATGAAAGTAAGAGGCATTTTCGAATTTCTCCAAAGGTGGAAGGACAATACCCTGAATTGTGTTGAAACGGTTTCTGAAGACAAAGTCCTGGAAGGGTACATCTCGGAGTCTTGAAGGAATGAAGTCGACTTTGATCAAACGTTTCAGGACCAGACGGGTGTTCCGCTCCATAGAATAGATGTGAACATGTCTTCCCCGTAGTGCAGAAATCCCGTAAAACTAGCAGCTTCTGATGGGACGCTCCCAACTTCTTGTGGATAAGAAACATTCTTGAATAGAAGCCGGATGTATATTCTACCATAGGTACCTCCTCGACCGCACCCTTTTAAAGCGTGGTCCTTACTTCCTCCTGAATGGCAAGTGCTTTCTCTGGATCCCCCGATGGATGAAAGATGATTTACCTTGACGCAAATGGTGGATCTCGTGTGTGATTTCCTTCTAATGACTTTGGGAGAAAGGCGAACAGCCGATCTGCTACAACAAGATGGTGACGAGGAAGATAGAGACCCTCCTAGGTGGGAAATTGTTTCCTAACCCGAAGACTCATCTGCAGGAGAAGGAGCTGTATCTGAGTTCTCCAGAAGAGACCTTTCGTATGGAACGATCAAGGAGGGGAAAATTAATCAGGAACTTTTCTCCCTGTCCCCTTGAGGGTTTATATTCTTCTTACCCTTCCTTCTGTTGCCCTTGAAGCAAGGCTTTGACTTCGACCGCACAGTACACTTGGGAGCTGAAGATCTAGCCTTCTTCTTGGGTGGTGCTGACCCCTGCGAGGTAATGGCCTTCAATGTCTGAATTTTCTTCAAAACAAGACAGAAAGGACCGAGTCCTCATTCAAATCAGCGTGTCGCATGCGAAAAAATCTTCGGTGTGGTTGATTTCCTCGAAAACGGCTACTGGCTGCATAAAGTATATCCCGATATGCTCTGATTCTAGGCCAGAGGTCATGCGGTTTGGCTAACCCATGCGTGCGAGATGAAGAAGAATTCGTCTTCAAAAGAGTTTAAATATGAATGACCTTGACTGTTATTCCTTGTTGGATAAGAAAACGTCAAAATTGTCCAATAAAATATTCTAATTAAACATTTGGGAATCATAATAAACGAACTCCGCTCATTGGCCAGTGAAAAGCACGTAAACTTAAAGCTGACAATGCAAGTTGAAAAGCATGCATTTGAAACTAAATAAATATACATGTATATATATAATGAAATATTTTTTTCGAAAATTGTTTTTGAGATATCCCCTAGTTACATTGTATAACGGTGCCGTAGCCGTATTCTTTTGCTCTGCTTAGTAACCACCACTGGCCACCCCTTATAAAAAAAGCACGGGACTTGACACACGTGCATCATTCTAAACATACCTGGTCTAAGATACACATGCCGTGATATTGCAAATAACAATGTCAAACTGAAGATAAACATTGCACTCACCTGACAAGATTTCAATGAAGAAATACAACAATGTGTTGTCAGCTAGATCCCAAAATATGTATAATACGAACTAATAAAACACTTCAATATATACAAAATTTACACTTACATCGACACGTTTGTGTCCTTGGTAGTTGTCGCCCGTTTGGGACAGCTACGTCACGTGTATATAGCCAGTCGAGAGCATCGAGTACGATGATATACGTGGAGATTTGTGGACGGATTATCAATTTGGATTTCTATTCACTTGTGTTGGAATTTTATTTTGTCAAGCATCTAAATGACAACTTAGAGGATTTGACATGTATTCTTGCTAAAATAAGACCCACACAGATTTACAGGTAAGTGGAATTTTTACGTATTAGTAGGTGACACACAATGGACAGCTGCTAGGTCTATATGTACATGATAGAGCGCAAGTGTGTTGATCCATGCGCTTTATTTAGGGGCCGGTAGGCGTGTTCTATCCAAGCAGAGTTAATACAAAATGGCGACTGCCCGTTCTTAGAAACGCAAAGGGTTATCTCAGAAACGATATTTGAAAAAAAATATTGTTTTAAATCTCAAATGTATATTTTTTTTAAACTTGCATCGTCAGCTTTAACATGGAATTTGCAAGCATGGGGTTAAAAGGAACTCAGGTCTGGTTCCGTGGATCCCAGGATTCGTCTGACGTGGCCGCGCACATTGTATGAGGTTACAACAACGACAGTAGAGGCACTGGAAAGAACCATCAGCAAGTTCTTGCGAAGATGGCTAGCAGTACCCCCAAGCTTCACGAGCGTTGGCCTGTACAGCTCCCAATTTCATCACTGGTTGAGGAGTTCAAGGTGATTAAGGCAAGACAGGTGATGACTGTGAGGCACTCAAAAGACGATAACATCAGATTCGCGGGCATAGAGACGAGAACGGGGAGGAAAATGGTCTGCAAGCAACGCAGTAGAGGCAGCTGAGAGCCGACTGAGACATCAAGGCATCGTTGGTACAACGTGCGTATGATGCCAGGGACTGGGTACAAGTCATGTGCAGCGCTGGGGGACATCAGAAAAAGCCGGCAAGAGGAAGATGGTACAGGACAACATCAGGAAAATGGAGGAGGAAATCAGGAAGGCCAAAGTGGTGGATATTGGGAGCCCAGGGAGCATGGACGAGGTGGGGAACTATAGAAAGAAGACTGTCTTGGTCGGACATCTGGCTTATGAGACCTTGCCGAATCCAGTTCCTGCTGAGGTAAGTTTACGACCTGCTTCCCTCGCCTACTAACCTTCATAGGTGGGGCTTGACTGAGACTCCAGACTGTCCATTGTGCAACCGACCAGGGAACCTTGCGCTTGTACTATCAGGATACAATGTCGCCCTTACGCAAGGACGCTACAGATGGCGCCATGACAAGGTGCAAAATGAACTGGCTGACATCCTGGAGAGGGAGAGGATTAGAAGCGGAAGCCTGTTAAGGGTTGTACATTCATCAACTTTGTACGAGGCGGGGAGGGAGGACACACTTCTTCAACTGTTCACCAGGGGGGTATCCTTGACGGCGCACAGAACTGGGAGATGAGGGTCGATCTAGACAGAAGACTGGCATCCCCCGAAATCATCCAGACCAATCTGCGTCCAGATATCCTCATATGGTCAACACAGGGAAAGAAAATGGTCACTGTGGAATTGACAGTTCCATGGGAAGAAAGATGTGAGGAGGCATTTGAGCGAAAGAAGGGGAAGTATGAAGAATTTGTAGGAGACATCGGGACCCTAGAGTGGAGATAGTATGCAGAGGATTACCTGCACATTCCACATGAAGCATGTTTGCAGCACTGGGTGTGAAGGGCAGAGACAGAAAAGCAGCAGTGGACCGACTGTCAAGAACAGCAGAGAAGTCGTCCAGCTGGCTGTGGTGGAGACGACAACACATGAGCTGGACACTATCCACATACGGGCAGTGATTTGGCCAACCTTTGTCGACTCGCCATCTTGAGGACGTTCAAAGTCGAAACGTTCAAGGTAGAGGTGGACCTGGCTGATGACGTCTGTGGAGCTGCAATCCAGTGATTGTAATTAGGTTATGACAAGCATCTAAATGACAACTTAGAGGATTTGACATGTATTATTTCTAAAATAAGCCCTACACAGATTTATAGGTAAGTGTTTTTTACGTATTAGTAGGTGATACACAGTGGACAACTGCTAGGTCTATATGTACATGATAGAGCGCAAGTGTGTCGATCCATGCGCTTTATTTAGGGGCCGGTAGGCGTTTTCTATCCAAGCAGAGTTAAAACAAAATGGCGACTGCCCGTCCTTAGAAACGCATAGGGTTGTCTCAGAAACGATATTTGAAAAACAAAATTGTTTTAAATCTCAAATATATATTTTTTAACTTGCATCGTCAGCTTTAACATGGAATTTGCAAGCGTTGGGTTAAAAGGAACTCAGGTCTGGTTCCTATTTTTGGTATACATGTAATCTAAAACGGAACGGGGACCTCGTTATTGGCTCCGTTTAAGAAATCGACGATATATAGAATTTTACTGTGACTTTATGTTATTGAAGGTTCAAAAGACGATTCCTGTAAAAAAACTAAAACACTGACATATCAGAAAAGGCCCCGCTCAATCTACATTACGATTAGAAAATGGAATATACAATTGAAGCTATCACTCGAAAAAGATTGATGACAGTATAGTAACAAAGGTCCCAGAGAATTATCGGCGCCTACCAAAGTAGTATATATTTCTGACAATGGAAAAAGAGATCTTTTCTTTTTTTTAAACTGTAAATATCAAAATACAAGATGGCTGCCTCTTGGCCATCTTGATGAATTTGCTTGAACGAGTTTTATGGCCCATCGACAACTAATGTCCTTCAGAGCCATTGTTTTAATAGATCTATCCAAAAATGTCATATGCACAACAAGATCCTAAGGGAAATCTACCTATAAAATTTGAGACCGATCCAGTTGGTACTTTCTAAGATAAAAGGGTAACAATTTTCAACTATCAAAATCCAAATATATGCTTATCGGCCATCATGTTGACCAATTGGTCCCAAAATGCAGTATACAAAACATGGGCGCCGGGGTAACCTACAAATGAAATTTGAAACAGTTCCTTGTCTTTTGATAAATAGTGGTAACAAAAAGCGAGACAGCCGGGCGGACAGGCGGACAGACAACCATACAGACGGACGGACCGATCGACAGGCAGACGGACAACCTGATTATTAAAAGGCACCCGTATTGCGATGCGATTATAAGCATCAGGATATTCAGTCTATAACAGCAATGTCTACGCCAGCATCGGCCTAAACGGAACTCAGGTCTGGTTCGTAGTCTATTCATTAAAAAATTCTTCAACGTAACTCGGAACAGGCAACAATTCTATTATGTCCCAAGCACATTGACTGCTTTTATCTAAAATGATAGAAAATTTCCTTAAACATAACTCGAGTTCCGTTTTACTTAAACGGAACTCGGAAATGGGAGTTGATCGAAAACTGAATTATAGTGGATTCATCACTAGTAACCCATGAAAAAAGACAACTGGCAACATTTCTCATATGTCTTAGGCATATAGAATGATTTTATCTAAATAGATAGAAAATTTCCTTAAACGGAACTCGGAACTGGTTCCGAGTTCCGTTTTACTTAAACGGAACTGGGAAATGGAAGTCTATCGAAAACTAAATTAAAGTGGATTTGCCACTATTAACCCATGAAAAATGACAACTGGCAACATTTCTCATATGTCTTAGGTATATAGAATGATTTTATCTAAATAGATAGAAAATTTCCTTAAACGGAACTCGGAACTGGTTCCGAGTTCCGTTTTACTTAAACGGAACTGGGAAATAGGTGTTGATCGAAAACTAAATTAAAGTGGATTCATCACTAGTAACCCATGAAAAAAGACAACAGGCAACATTTCTCATATGTCTTAGGCATATAGAATGATTTCATCTAAATAGATGGAAAATTTCCTTAAACAGAACTGGTTCCGAGTTCCGTTTTACTTAAACGGAACTGGGAGATAGGAGTTGATCAAAAACTGAATTAAAGTAGATCCATCACTAGTAACCCATGAAAAAAGACAACTGGCAACATTTCTCATATGTCTTAGGCATATAGAATGATTTTATCTAAATAGATAGAAAATTTCCTTAAACGGAACTCGGAACTGGTTCCGAGTTCCGTTTTACTTAAACGGAACTGGGAAATGGAAGTCTATCGAAAACTAAATTAAAGTGGATTTGCCACTAGTAACCCATGAAAAAAGACAACTGGCAACATTTCTCATATGTCTTAGGTATATAGAATGATTTTATCTAAATAGATAGAAAATTTCCTTAAACAGGAGAACTGGTTCCGAGTTCCGTTTTACTTAAACGGAACTGGGAAATGGAAGTCGATCGAAAACTAAATTAAAGTAGATTAGCCACTAGTAACCCATGAAAAATGACAACAGGCAACATTATTCATATGTCTTAGGCATATTGAATGACTTTATCTAAAATGATAGAAAATTTCCTTAAACGGAACTGGGAGATAGGAGTTGATCAAAAACTGAATTAAAGTAGATCCATCACTAGTAACCCATGAAAAAAGACAACTGGCAACATTTCTCATATGTCTTAGGCATATAGAATGATTTTATCTAAATAGATAGAAAATTTCCTTAAACGGAACTCGGAACTGGTTCCGAGTTCCGTTTTACTTAAACGGAACTGGGAAATGGAAGTCTATCGAAAACTAAATTAAAGTGGATTTGCCACTATTAACCCATGAAAAAATGACAACTGGCAACATTTCTCATATGTCTTAGGTATATAGAATGATTTTATCTAAATAGATAGAAAATTTCCTTAAACGGAACTCGGAACTGGTTCCGAGTTCCGTTTTACTTAAACGGAACTGGGAAATAGGTGTTGATCGAAAACTAAATTAAAGTGGATTCATCACTAGTAACCCATGAAAAAAGACAACAGGCAACATTTCTCATATGTCTTAGGCATATAGAATGATTTCATCTAAATAGATGGAAAATTTCCTTAAACAGAACTGGTTCCGAGTTCCGTTTTACTTAAACGGAACTGGGAGATAGGAGTTGATCAAAAACTGAATTAAAGTAGATCCATCACTAGTAACCCATGAAAAAAGACAACTGGCAACATTTCTCATATGTCTTAGGCATATAGAATGATTTTATCTAAATAGATAGAAAATTTCCTTAAACGGAACTCGGAACTGGTTCCGAGTTCCGTTTTACTTAAACGGAACTGGGAAATGGAAGTCTATCGAAAACTAAATTAAAGTGGATTTGCCACTAGTAACCCATGAAAAAAGACAACTGGCAACATTTCTCATATGTCTTAGGTATATAGAATGATTTTATCTAAATAGATAGAAAATTTCCTTAAACAGAACTCGGAACTGGTTCCGAGTTCCGTTTTACTTAAACGGAACTGGGAAATGGAAGTCGATCGAAAACTAAATTAAAGTAGATTAGCCACTAGTAACCCATGAAAAATGACAACAGGCAACATTATTCATATGTCTTAGGCATATTGAATGACTTTATCTAAAATGATAGAAAATTTCCTTAAACGGAACTGGGAGATAGGAGTTGATCGAAAACTGAATTAAAGTAGATTCATCACTAGTAACCCATGAAAAAAGACAACTGGCAACATTTCTCATATGTCTTAGGCATATAGAATGATTTTATCTAAATAGATAGAAAATTTCCTTAAACGGAACTCGGAACTGGTTCCGAGTTCCGTTTTACTTAAACGGAACTGGGAAATGGAAGTCTATCGAAAACTAAATTAAAGTGGATTTGCCACTAGTAACCCATGAAAAAAGACAACTGGCAACATTTCTCATATGTCTTAGGTATATAGAATGATTTTATCTAAATAGATAGAAAATTTCCTTAAACGGAACTCGGAACTGGTTCCGAGTTCCGTTTTACTTAAACGGAACTGGGAAATAGATGTTGATCGAAAACTAAATTAAAGTGGATTCATCACTAGTTACCCATGACAAAAGACAACTGGCAACATTTCTCATATGTCTTAGGCATATAGAATAATTTTATCTAAATAGATAGAAAATTTCCTTAAACGGAACTCGGAACTGGTTCCGAGTTCCGTTTTACTAAAACGGAACTGGGGGATAGGAGTTGATTAAAAAATTAATTAAAGTAGATCCATCACTAGTAACCCATGAAAAAAGACAACTGGCAACATTTCTGATATGTCTTAGGTATATAGAATGATTTTATCTAAATAGATAGAAAATTTCCTTAAACGGAACTCGGAACTGGTTCCGAGTTCCGTTTTACTTAAACGGAACTGGGAAATGGAAGTCTATCGAAAACTAAATTAAAGTGGATTTGCCACTAGTAACCCATGAAAAAAGACAACTGGCAACATTTCTCATATGTCTTAGGTATATAGAATGATTTTATCTAAATAGATAGAAAATTTCCTTACACGGAACTCGGAACTGGTTCCGAGTTCCGTTTTACTTAAACGGAACTGGGAGATAGGAGTTGATCGAAACCTAAATTAAAGAGGATTTACCAATATTAATCCATTAAAAAAGCCAACAGGCAACATTTCTAATATGTCCAAAGCACATTGACAACTTTTATCTAAAAAGATAGAGAATTTCCTTAAACGGAACTCGGAACTGGTTCCGAGTTCCGTTTTACTTAAACGGAAATAGATGTTATTTGAAAACGTATTTAAACTAGCTCTATCACAAATTATCCATGAAAAAACACAACAGAAAACATTTGTAATATGTTCAAATTACATAAATTGAATTTTTTTAAATTTTGTTTAAAAAACAAAATCCTTAAACGGAACTCGGAACTGGTTCCGAGTTCCGTTTAGCTTAAACGGAACTCGGAACTCGGAACTCGGAACCAACTTCAGCCTCCCACAATAACGTCCATTTTGTGGTTGTATGTATTCCGTCTTTGCATATTACAGAGTTAGCTCCCTTGCGGGTAGGTATCCATTGTGACGTCATTATTTTATGGGCGCAATTTACGTCGTTTTCTCCGAAAAGTATGACGTTACGCTAGCAAAAACATGAGGTCACAATCAATACCTACTCGCAAGGGCAGATAACTCTGTAATATGCAAATACAGAATATATTATGAGCACTAATAACACTTAGATTTTCTTAGAAATAACAGGATAAATCCTGCAAAAATGGGGATTTAGGCTTCATTGAAGCTAAATATACATAATGAATGTTGTACACATTGACGCAATCACGAGACCACACTGAAGTATAACTAGATCAATGTTATCATTGGGCTTTCTCTTTAAAATATGCTCTATTTACTAGTAAAATAGGTTCGAAAGATATATAGTTTTTAAAACTTAAATGTGAAAGAAAACGAGTATAAATGATGATGATACATTTTAATGTTAAATCAAGCCATTGCCAGAATGATAATAAATATGATACCAAGAAATCAATTAAAAGTAATATGAATGAAAGCATGATGAACGAATGTAGGATGATGAATTGTCAAAGGCACACAATATGACATAAAACGGTTGGATCAATATTATCAGAACAACCTAACGAAATACCTATTTAATCGCATTTAATATAAAGTATGTTTATTTAAAAAATCTTTTATTGATTTTCTAAATATCAACAATACAAAAAAACATCAACTTACATCTTAGAATAAGAATAAAATATAATAATTTTAAAATGATCTTGAATATGCTATGTGATGAGCCAATTCTGACTACAGTAAAAGGACACTTGATCAGTAGAACATACATAGGTCACGTGATCATTATATAACTTACCAATTCCATATCTGAAAGTCCCGTGCAATTGGCCGATATGCATTCATTCATAATAGTTTAAATCTAAAATAATAATGTTAAACCCGTTTTGAAGATTAGCACTTAGATTTTATATTGAAATAAAAAATAGTGTCTTTAGCTTGACTTTACATATGCAATGGTTTATGTATTATCTGAAATGAATATACTGTAATACCATGTTACATCAATTCGCTTTGAGATCCACTCGATGTCCATTAAATATAACTTTATAAAATAAATAAATAAATAAATACATAAATAAAGTAAACATTATCTTTGCACCATAACCAAATACAATGACTTAAGCTTTTTCACTTACCACAAAGGCTATACTCTGAAATTAACTTTATATACTTATAATCTAATCAGTCAAACTATATAATCACACATACATCTTACAGAATATTCAAACTCAGCTAGTTTCAAGTATTGTTCGTTTTGATAATGAATATAGTGTATTGGTTAAGATGATACAAACTGGTTGTCTTAAAGGTCTAATATGATACAACATCTAGGATATAACACAAATAATTTTGCAACTTAAGTTGACATACTTAGCATATCTGAAATATGCATAAAATAATCGAATTTGAAAATTTTGTCATTTCTTGTTTATTCTTTTTGTAGTTTTTGTCCATGAAACAATAGATTACAATCTTGAACAAACTTAACATTTACCGTGAATACAAAGAAATATAAAGATTGTTCAAGGATGCACTCATTAGTTCCTAGATAGACAAAAGATCAAATTGACAACATTTTCACATTCTCGCATCTTAAGCATGATTTCCATCATAACTGCAGCAGCATTTGAAGATGTACTCGGTAACTGAAATCACTAAATAACAGGTTTGAAAATTTGACAGATTTTGGAGCCAAAAGAGTACAAACCATACATAGTTATTTATTTGGTCATATAAGATATTGTGTATAGTATGACAGCAATCAAACATCAACAGACATTCATTACATTTTATAGCTAGCATTATACAAGTACAAAGGTAAAATAAGGCGATAGACTTTGTACTGTTTGTGACAAAAATGATGTAGAAGATGAAATGCATTTTGTATTACTATGTCCTGCTTATTCTGAGTTAAATAAAACAAACGACTGTTAATGGATGTTTTTATAACGATAAGATTAAATATTTTCATTGGCTTAAAAATTATGTTATCAGTCCATAACGTTTTATATGGTTTCATTTGATTGGTTGATATTGATGCGTAATAATTTCCAGGAAAGTGTCTATCAATAAAAGTGAAATTACAGGTAAAAAGATAAAATTAAATCAAAAAGATAAACTCACAGTTTATGATAACATTGTTATATCTTCATAATATAACACTATATAAAAGGTAATCCTTAAATAGATATGTAGGTAAATCTTGGCAGGTAAGGTTAGAGTGAAGCAGGTAGTTATATAGAATGTTATATAACAAGGTGTACATATGATATACAGGTAAAACAACGTAATAACAATTAATGATTACCGTATCATCATTTTACTTTCTTTATCGTAGTATTTGATAAATACGATCTTGTTATTTATGCCTATATTATATCGTATCGGTTTGTGATATACAATCGATAAAATGAGATATACATTATGTAGGTTTTAATTAACTTCAATCTACTTGTTTCTGTACATATACATTGTATATAAATGAGTATTGATAAGAATACACTTTCGTACTTTGCAATGTAAGAAATTCAACTCTAAAATACTTTGTATTATAAGAAATGAATATCGATGCTTACATTGGTGAATATGGAAGTTATCCTTCATAAGACTTTGTGTAGAGATATGATTTTGTACTTGTACTAACCTTCCTTTTCACAAATATGTGACACGATCGATGTGCAATGGAGATCATTCCAGCCACCACTTAATATATGTACACAATCCTCCACACCACCGGCATCATCAGGTTGATTCGTAGCCCAGTCGGTGTATGTGACTGTAGAGTTGTCTGACACCCAAATCCAGTCAACTCGGGTAACAGTGTACGCTCCGATTCAAGGATTTCCTTATTAACACACAAAAATGATTTTTTTTATAATTTCAAACACTATGTAATAATCAAACAATTTTATCAAAAGCACATTGTATAAACAGAGAGATTTATCGATCTTTAATGTTGAATGGGCTAATCACAAAACAAGTACTTTCCTGTATGTTACCCCTGCCCCACTGTAACTGTGTACTGAGACAGACTTTCCTGTATGTTACCCCTGCCCCACTGTAACTGTGTACTGAGACAGACTTTCCTGTATGTTACCCCTGCCCCACTGTAACTGTGTACTGAGACAGACTTTGCTGTATGTTACCCCTGCCCCACTGTAACTGTGTACTGAGACAGACTTTCCTGCATGTTACCCCTGCCCCACTGTAACTGTGTACTGACACAGACTTTCCTGTATGTTACCCCTGCCCCACTGTAACTGTGTACTGAGACAGACTTTCCTGTATGTTACCCCTGCCCCACTGTAACTGTGTACTGAGACAGACTTTCCTGTATGTTACCCCTGTCACACTGTAACTGTGTACTGAGACAGACTTTCCTGTATGTTACCCCTGCCCCACTGTAACTGTGTACTGAGACAGACTTTCCTGTATGTTACCCCTGCCCCACTGTAACTGTGTACTGAGACAGACTTTCCTGTATGTTACCCCTGCCCCACTGTAACTGTGTACTGAGACAGACTTCCCTGTATGTTACCCCTGCCCCACTGTAACTGTGTACTGAGACAGACTTTCCTGTATGTTACCCCTGCCCCACTGTAACTGTGTACTGAGACAGACTTTCCTGTATGTTACTCCTGCCCCACTGTAACTGTGTACTGACACAGACTTTCCTGTATGTTACCCCTGCCCCACTGTAACTGTGTACTGAGACAGACTTTCCTGTATGTTACTCCTGCCCCACTGTAACTGTGTACTGACACAGACTTTCCTGTATGTTACCCCTGCCCCACTGTAACTGTGTACTGAGACAGACTTTCCTGTATGTTACCCCTGCCCCACTGTAACTGTGTACTGAGACAGACTTTCCTGTATGTTACCCCTGCCCCACTGTAACTGTGTACTGAGACAGACTTTCCTGTATGTTACCCCTGCCCCACTGTAACTGTGTACTAAGACAGACTTTCCTGTATGTTACCCCTGCCCCACTGTAACTGTGTAGTGAGACAGACTTTCCTGTATGTTACCCCTGTCACACTGTAACTGTGTACTGAGACAGACTTCCCTGTATGTTACCCCTGCCCCACTGTAACTGTGTACTGAGACAGACTTTCCTGTATGTTACCCCTGCCCCACTGTAACTGTGTACTGAGACAGACTTCCCTGTATGTTACCCCTGCCCCACTGTAACTGTGTACTGACACAGACTTTCCTGTATGTTACCCCTGCCCCACTGTAACTGTGTACTGAGACAGACTTCCCTGTATGTTACTCCTGCCCCACTGTAACTGTGTACTAACACAGACTTTCCTGTATGTTACCCCTGCCCCACAGTAACTGTGTACTGAGACAGACTTTCCTGTATGTTACCCCTGCCCCACTGTAACTGTGTACTGAGACAGACTTTCCTGTATGTTACCCCTGCCCCACTGTAACTGTGTACTGAGACAGACTTTCCTGTATGTTACCCCTGCCCCACTGTAACTGTGTAGTGAGACAGACTTCCCTGTATGTTACCCCTGTCACACTGTAACTGTGTACTGACACAGACTTTCCTGTATGTTACCCCTGCCCCACTGTAACTGTGTACTGAGACAGACTTCCCTGTATGTTACCCCTGTCCCACTGTAACTGTGTACTGACACAGACTTTCCTGTATGTTACCCCTGCCCCACTGTAACTGTGTACTGAGACAGACTTCCCTGTATGTTACTCCTGCCCCACTGTAACTGTGTACTAACACAGACTTTCCTGTATGTTACCCCTGCCCCACTGTAACTGTGTACTGAGACAGACTTTCCTGTATGTTTTTGTTTATTTATTTATGTGTTACACAAGTCCGTTCTACCACGCGTCCCGCTCAAAGGATTGTACTTGTACACAGAGATCTGTTTAGTTATCTGACTTTTTAGTCACACAAAACTAAACATAAAGTGGTAACTAATTTGCGTCTCTTTGATTAGTTCTAGAAAAGTTATCTTATGTGTTAATGACACACAAGGCCAATTGCATTTAAGGATTATAAGTTTCTCCTAGTTTGCAATAACTCTTTGTCAGAGCTAATGATTGTATCTATATGTAAAAATCGAAGAACTAAAATGCAGCGTTACTACAAGAAATTTGAAGACATAACATATTATCGGAAATCAGTTTCATAATAGGGATACGTAATGAACAAACAAATACACTTTTTCTCCGATACCTACATTAATACTGGTTGGTCTAAGGCAATACACTTACACTCATGTCGCCGGAGATTGTATTGAATGGCTACCCATGCAATGAAGCGTGATGTAATTACTGTGTTCTTGGTACAATTTTAACAATATTTTTCACAAACTAGACTGGATTTACTTTAAAAGATACCAACAACGGGATTTGCATGCGTGGATATGAAGGATAGGGATACACGTGTTTTACCCTCGGGCAAGCCTCGGGTTTTACAACATTTTGTGATCCTAAGGTACAATATCCCTATCCTTCATACAAATGTATCCACATATGAAAACGTCTGATAATATTTAACCCATACTTTCTCTATATATTAACTGGAAGGGAAGATTTTGTAGAGAGATGTGTGAAAGTTTGATAACTTGTTCACTTGATCTCTTCCAATCAGCCACAATGTGATAAATAAATCTATGCTTATAATTATTTCTACCGTACCGTCTAGAAAAAAAAACAATTCTAGACATTAAGATTTAGTATTTAAAGATAATGATATGAAAAAAAGAAAACATGATATACACGATAACCGTTAATTGATCGTTATACTTTCTAATGTTTTATTTACATATACAGATATCTACATGTAATTTCATACAGCAATACTTTGAACTATACAGCGCAAACAGTTGAAAAATGAATAAACAACAAAGCCGTAATTTGTTTCTTGAATTTTACTAGAAACAGAACCGTAGTGTGTAATCTTAATCGGAACTGTTTTCACTGGGGCCTTTTGAGCTAAGGCCAACTGTTTGACCGTACACCGCCAATACAAAAAGAGCGACTATAGATATAATCAAACAGAATACACCTTGTCACATTTTTAGTTGAAATTCACATACAAAAGCCAAGAAACCATCATCTATAACCCATGTGCAGCAGATATAGATGTGATCGAAGAAGAAATACCTCTTATCGCCAACTGATTACGCTGAAGCGTGTTACCATGGGCGTCGCCATCTTTTACCGAAAGTTGTCCTAAATGGTTGTTCTAGACCCCTAAAATGTCCAAAACTGGTCTATTGGCACTGATGGGTCCATATTGATATACATGTAAACTGTAACTAATTCTCAGATCCATGTGAATTTGACTTCACATTTCCCAAGGACATCAATATACAGTTGTTGACTGGGGTTGAGGGTAACAGATGATTTGTTGGACCCGAAAATAAACTGTTCCACGAGGCCGAAGGCCGAGAGCAACGGTTTGTGTGAGGGTCCAAAAAATCATCTGCTGTCCGAAAGCCCAGTCGATAACTGTTTTGTTATATCCCATTGTGACGTCACTCCGGTTCCACAGCACATTTTAACAGTCGATTTTAACAGTTCTTTGGGCCGCTCGACGGAACAGTTTATTTATTGGCATTTTTGTCCGTAGAGTTTATATAGAAAATATTTTATAGGGGTATAACAATATACATTAATAACCTTCTAGAAAGTCCCAAACATCACTGACGACTCCCAAATTGTAGAAGGACCAAACAGCTGTTCGCATCCCTAACGTCACTGACGGATCCAAGAAGGACATAACAGCTGTATGGTATCCCTAACGTCACTAACGGATCCAAGATGGACATAACAGCTGTATGGTATCCCTAACTTCACTGACGAGTCTTAGAAGGACGAAACAGCTGTATGGTATCCCTAACATCACTGACGAGTCTTAGAAGGACAAAACAGCTGTACGGTGTCCTTAACATCACTGAGGTGTCCAGAAAGGACGAAACAGCTGTACGGTGTCCCTAACATCACTGACGAGTCTTAGAAGGACAAAACAGCTGTATGGTGTCCCTAACATCACTGACGTGTCCTAGAAGGACAAAACAGTGGTATGGTGTCCCTAACAACACTGACGAGTCCTCGAAGGATGAAACAGCTGTATAGTGTCCTTAACATCACTGACGTGTCCAGAAAGGACGAAACAACTGCATGGTGACCTTAACATCACTGTGCAGTCTTAATAGGCATTCTGATATATCAGATAGTCAGTGGAACCAGGTTACAGTGTACAACTATTTCGCCCTTCCGTATCAAGACATTGGACTTTGACATTTCAGCGGTAGACTTCTTACAGAAATGAAAATCATTCATCTAAGGTGTCATTCTCTCCTTTTTCAGTTCGACTTGTGAATGGAACTGAGCGCTCAGGCATCGTTGAATTATATCAGGCAGCATTTAATCTCTGGTGGCCCGTGTGTGGAAAGGGGTGTTGGTCAAACAAAAATGCTTATATCACGTGCAAAGAATTAGGATTTAGGTATGTGGATATTTACTGGGGAAATGTCTATCATGACTATCTAAATTTTACGAGAATTGGTAGAACGATTGTAGTTTATATATGTTTATGTTACATAGTTTAACAGTAGATTGCTCTATGTTTGATATTGTAGTTTATCACAAGACTAATATATAAAAATTGGTAAACAACTGAACATGGATACTTGTAATCCTTCGCCCTTTCTCTCTTTCCCTTTGTTTGTTTAATTTGTTGTTTTTGCTTTCCCCATGGAAAATATTTTTGTCATGTTATTTTATTTTTGTACACTGGTCATTTTGTACTTTTTTCCTCTTCGTTTTTCTAGAGGAGGGGAAATGACAGAAGAGCTATCGTATTCCGCGGACCGAGACACAGTGCAGTACAAGTGTAACGGGACAGAAAATGCTTTACATGGTTGCAAGACTGGCTCATGTTTAATCGAAGGGGCATGTTCAGTTAATGTTAGAGTAACGTGTCATGGTGAGCATGCTTTGTTCGTGGGTTTGGTTTCTAAAGATTGCTACATAAAATATGGTTCACGTTAAATTATACCTATCCTTGCTAGATGTGTAACTTTATCAATTTCTTACATCTACATCAGAAACCTGAAGTTACATTGATTTGCCATAATTTAGTGATAATTGTTGCATGATACATTGGTATTTCATGGAAGTGCTAGTCTCGCAAAATACTTCACGAGCGATTATCATTCTGATCCACCGGAGTTACTTCCATTGCTGTCATTTCGTCTAAGTGATCTTCAGAAAAGATGTAGTGAGGTCAGGTGAAATGATGTGTATTCAAATAAGGTCATTGTGAGCTACATTTATTGACCTACATATGGATGTATAACCGTGATACGTAGAGGCATTGGGACGTCCCAATTCAGTCCTGACCAGTAACATAGGGGTCTATCTAGGTAAGTAAAGCATTACAAGATGTTGTGACTTAATTGATTTGCAAGTAAAAGTGTCATGATTTTAATAAACATAGAACTTTCCGGTTTTCAACAGGTACAGTTCGTTTGAATGGCTATCAGACCCTTAGTGGTAGAAAAAGGGTGGAAGTTTTCCGGAAAAATTCAAATGGAGATTTCAAGTGGAAAGGTCTTTGTAGAGATAGCTGGACAGAAGAAAACACAAATGTCGTGTGTAAACAATACGGATTTAGGTAAGTCGGAGTTAATACTGTGTCAAGGTCTATAACTCAAGTTAGTTGGAGTTAATACTGTGTCAAGGTCTATAACTCAGGTAAGTCGGATTTAATACTGTGTCAATGTCTCTAACTCAGGTAAGTCGGATTTAATACTGTGTCAAGGTCTATAACTCAGCCGGACACAAAACACTACCCAATTTCAGAAAATATATGATTATTAACAGACTGTATTAGATGTGACATAGGAAAATAGACACCGTGACTTCACAATATAGTTTCATAAGAATGAAAGATAGAAAACAATCTTACCTCGGTATGTCAGTTTATATCTAGATACCATCCATTTTATCACAGCAGCCCTAAGAAATTTCCGATTGAAGCATTTGTGTTTGATTGTTGGTATATGTGTGTAGTACATTTGTTTGTTTTTTTGCGTTGAATAGATTAATCAATAATTGCTATTGTTACGCCGTTATGTCAGCCAATCATAAGCGACGTTACAAACAGGAACGTCAATGTTTCCTTTATGGGCTGATAAAGTACCGGTATAACAGACAGAGAACTGTTCAATGTCTCATCTCAAAAATATACATACATTTTTATCTATATAAATGAAAACAAAACAAAAGACAAGTTGAACTGTGTACATGTATAATTTACAGAACAGGAAAGTCAAAGGCTGGAGGAATACAGAATTCCAGTAAAGAAAGGTGGAATGGTATTGAGTTTAATTGTTCTGGTGTGGAGGGCCATCTGTCTTACTGTCATACGGTCAATTGGGAGATGCCATGTGACTCTGACGTTATCGTCACGTGTAGTAACCCAGGTAAGTATACAATACTACAAATGTACACTGGTAACGACATATCTATAGTAATTACATACATATGGTTACTACGTATCGATGGTATCTACATATATATGGTAACTACATATCTGGTAACTACGTATCGACGGTAATTACATATCTATGGTACCTACATAAATACATATCGATGGTAACTACATATCTATGGTAACTACATATATGTGGTAACAACATATCTATGGTAACAACATATCTATGGTAACAACATATCAAAGGAACTACATATCTATGGTAACTACGTATCGATGGTAACAACATATCTATAGTAACTACATATCTATGGTAACTGCATATCGATGGTAACTACATATCTATGGTAACTACATATCTATGGTAACTACATATCGATGGTAATTACATATCTATGGTAACTACATATCTATGGATGGTAACTACATATCGATGGTAACTACATATCTATGGTAACTACATATCTATGGTAACTACATATCTATGGTAACTACATATCTATGGTAACTACATATCTATGGTAATTACATATCTATGGTAACTACATATCTATGGTACCTACATAAATACATATCGATGGTAACTGCATATCGATGGTAACTACATATCTATGGTAACTACATATCTATGGTAACTACATATCTATGGTAACTACATATCGATGGTAACTACATATCTATGGTAACTACATATCGATGGTAACTACATATCTATGGTAACTACATATCTATGGTAACTACATATCTATGGTAACTACATATCTATGGTAACTACATATCTATGGTAACTACATATCGATGGTAACTACATATCTATGGTAACTACATATCTATGGTAACTACATATCTATGGTAACTACATATATGTGGTAACTACATATCTATGGTAAATACATATCAAAGGTAACTACATATCTATGGTAACTACGTATCGATGGTAACAACATATCTATGGTAACTACATATCTATGGTAACTGCATATCGATGGTAACTACATATCTATGGTAACTACATATCTATGGTAACTGCATATCGATGGTAACTACATATCTATGGTAACTACATATCTATGGTAACTACATATCGATGGTAATTACATATCTATGGTAACTACATATCTATGGTAACTACATATCTATGGTAATTACATATCAATGGTAACTACATAGGGATTGGATTTCGCTTTTATGTTAACCATGCTTGTATGGAGCAATTCCTCTAAGAGCCAATGTATATTCTTAGAAAAATTGCTCTATACAAGCATGGTTAACATAAAACGAAATCCAATCCCTATATTTACACTCACGTGACTTTTTTATTTATATTTTATGCAATAAAATCGTTAGTTGAATGTGACGTAATTATTCAATAAAAGTCGGTCAAAAGTGGGAGGAGCTTACTCAATTGAACAGCGAATGATCGATGACTCTTCACATAATGTAAAATTATCATCCGCGACGACAAAAATGTTCAATATTTTATTGTAAAATAAACATGACAAACAAAGTAAATTTCAGAGATAATTTTATTTAATCAGATCCGAACTTTAAATATATATTCAATTTTGCTAAAAGTTAATATATATCGTAATAACATAAAGAATTTGTACTCGGCCACATGTGTGAACTCGGTGACCGGTATTGTGCAGCGAGGCGAAGCTGACGCACGCTTACACACTGGAGTTTTCCGAAGTTTTCAAAACACCGATGTTCAAGTAGTTCAATGTGTTTGAGATGTACAGGTGTAGTCTGACTTGACGATATTACATCCTTGGCAGCCATGTTTTTATATAATCTACGCTTAGATCCATCGCCATCGATAGATGGAACAATTTCACTTGTGTTCGATGGATACAATGTATTTGTGGTGACGCGTAACTGTCAACAAGTGGATTACTAGCGGTGCATGTTTTATAATACACATGATTAAATTCTCAAAGAACAAAGACCAGAGGATATGTTTATAACTGACCCCTATCAGAGGGTCTCACGCCCGTCCACCCCAAAGACTCGATCATAGGACGAACACAGACACAGAGGTAATGTTTACATTTGACACCCATCATTTTGTAACAAAAATGAAAGCATTGAACGCCGCCCTGGTCGGGATATTTTTCCCGTTTCTTTATACAATTGTTAATTTAAAAAATGTTTGTATCATATTTAAGGAATAGATGCTTATTTTGCTGAGGTTATGAGGGTATAATGATAATGGAGCACGTGTAAATTATGTAACCCCGGCGAACAAAATAAACATCTATTCCTTATATTTACAGTTTTTCAAGTAAATTAATATTATTAATTCCCGCGGCAGTTGCATATTTTTTATTAAAATACACATATTCTTTTCTCTCCCGTCATCGTCAACGAATTCGATTGAACAGCTGATTGGAATCGAGTCATTAATATGTTCCCGCCAAAAGTGGGGTCATGATCCCACGTTGCTACGCCATCGACTATTCACGTAACAATAGAATCGACGCGCGTGTTGTGCTAACATTATGCACTGATAATGATAATACTAGAAAGCATGGTTATTGAGTCCATGTCAGTGCAAACTGTAAATATATAAATATAAAACATGTATATATTGTTTACATTTTTCCAAAATTCTATGAAAAACAACAGTATACAATTAACGTTGCGTCAAAATGTAAACAAAGCCATGTGTTTCCTTTTAAAAAAGTAGCCCCTTTACGTTGCATAGAACATTTTCATACACAAGTTCAAAGTTCAATGTTACCATGCAGTTATGGTAAACAAAATCGGCTAGTATTCGCGTATAGTGAACAAGCCTAGCAAGTGTAAATATATATCTATAGTAAGTACATATCTATAGTAATTACATACATGTGGTAACTACATATCTATGGTAACTACATACCGATGGTAACAACATATCTATGGTAACTACATATCTATGGTAACTACATATCTATGGTAACTACATATATAACTATGGTAACTACATATCTATGGTAACTACATATATATATGGTAACTACATATCTATGGTAACTACATATCTATGGTAACTACATACCGATGGTAACTACATATCTATGGTAACTACATATCTATGGTAACTACATATCTATGGTAACTACATATATAACTATGGTAACTACATATCTATGGTAACTACATATATAACTATGGTAACTACATATCTATGGTAACTACATATCTATGGTAACTACATATCTATGGTAACTACATATCTATGGTAACTACATATCTATGGTAACTACGTATCGATGGTAACTACATATCTATGGTAACAACGTAGCTATGGTAACTACATATCTATGGTAACTACATATCTATGGTAACTACGTATCTATGGTAACTACATATCTATGGTAACTACATATCTATGGTAACTACATATCTATGGTAACTACATATCTATGGTAACTACATATCTATGGTAACTACATATCTATGGTAACTACATATCTATGGTAACTCATACGATGGTAACTACATACTTGTAACTGCTACTATTATGGTAACTACATATCTATGGTAACTACTATCTAGGTAACTGCATATGGTAACTACATATCTATGGTAACACTACTGGTAACTACATATCTATGGTAACTACATATCTATGGTAACTACGTATCGATGGTAACTACATATCTATGGTAACTACATACCGATGGTAACTACATATCTATGGTAACTAAATATCTATGGTAACTACATATATATGGTAACTACATATCTATGGTAACAACGTAGCTATGGTAACTACATATCTATGGTAACAACGTATCTATGGTGACTACATACGTAGGGATTGGATTTCGTTTTTATTTTAACCATGCTTAGAGGAATTGCTCCATACAAGTATGGTTAACATAAAAGTGAAATTCATTCCCTATATTTACACTCACATGACTTTTTTTTATATATATATTATGCAATCAAATCGTCATTTGAATGTGACGTAATTATTCAATAAAAGTCGGTTAAAAGTGGGAGGAGCTTACTCAATTGAACAGCCAATGATGACTCTTCACATAAGGTAGAATTATTCATCCGCGACGACAAAAAAGGTCAATATTTTACTGTAAAATAAACATGACATAAATGTAAATTTCAGAGATAATTTTATCTTATCACATAAGAACTTTAAATATATATTCAATTTTGCAAAAGTTAATACATAGCATAATAACATAAAGAATTTGTACTCGGCCACATGTGTGAACTCGGTGATCGTTATTGTGCAGCGTAGCGAAGCTGACGCACGCTTACAAACTGGAGTTTTCCGAAGTTGTCAAAACACCGATGTTCAGGTAGCTCAATGTGTTTGAGATGTCTTCTGACTTGACGATTTTACATCCTTGGGAGCCATGTGATTATATAATCTACGCTTGGATCCATCGCCATCACTTGTGTTCGATGGACTGCCAACACGTGGATTACTAGCGGTGCATGTTTTATAATACACATGATTAAATTCTCAAAGAACAAAGATAAGAGGATATGTTTATAACTGACCTCGGTCAGAAGGTCTCACGCCCGTCCACCCCAAAGACTCGATCGTAGGACGAACACAGACACAAAAGTAATGTTTACATTTGACACCCATCATTTTGTAACAAAAATGAAAGCACTGCACGTCGCCCCGGTCGGGTTTTTTTTTTCGTTTCTTTATACAATTGTTAATTTAAAAAATGTTTGTATCATATATAAATATAAAACATGTCTATATTGTTTACATTTTCCCAAAACTCTATGAAAAACAACAATATACACGTAATTTTGCGTCAAAATGTAAACAAAGCCATGTGTTTCTTTTTAAAAAAGTAGCCCCTTTACGTTGCATAGAACATTTTCATACGCAAGTTCAAAGTTTACTGTTACCATGCAGTTATATTATGGTAAACAAAATCGGCTTGTATTAGCGTATAGTGAACAAGCCTAGCAAGTGTAAATATATATCTATAGTAAGTACATATCTATAGTAATTACATACATGTGGTAACTACATATCTATGGTAACTACATACCGATGGTAACAACATATCTATGGTAACTACATACCGATGGTAACTACATATCTATGGTAACTACATATCTATGGTAACTACATATCTATGGTAACTACATATCTATGGTAACTACATATCTATGGTAACTACATACCGATGGTAACTACATATCTATGGTAACTACATATCTATGGTAACTACATACCGATGGTAACTACATATCTATGGTAACTACATACCGATGGTAACTACATATCTATGGTAACTACATACCGATGGTAACTACATATCTATGGTAACTACATATCTATGGTAACTACATACCGATGGTAACTACATATCTATGGTAACTACATCTATAACTATGGTAACTACATATCTATGGTAACTACATACCGATGGTAACTACATATCTATGGTAACTACATACCGATGGTAACTACATATCTATGGTAACTACATATCTATGGTAACTACATATCTATGGTAACTACATATCTATGGTAACTACATATCTATGGTAACTACATATCTATGGCAACTACATATCCATGGTAAGTACGTCACTATTGGACTAAGACGGGAGCAGCTCCGTTTCAGGTAAAATGACATAAAATGTCTATAATCAAGCTGTGAAAATCCATAGTTCCACTTTCTTATGCTTCATATGCGTGTATTTTTTACCAGTTGTGTCTGGTGTGTGGGTTACGCCAAACGTAAATCGTTCATACGTAATATGTTGTTTAAACGGGGCTGCTATCGTCTTAGTGACGTCACTTTGTATACTAGTAGTGTAGGATGTATCTGAAAGGAAAATTATCCCTCTTTCTAACGGTAGTAACTCTTTATACTCGCTATAAATGTGATTTGTTTAGCCGCTAAAACTAGGTGGGGTAGAATTTTTGTTTCGGGGAGTTTTCCCTCCATCTGGGGTATATAGTACATGTACATGTACAACACAGGGGGCATTACCTTAATAAAAATGAATGTTGTGATACATACTTGTGTATTTGGTGGATGGAATGCTGAACATACCTAACTTTTTTCTGAAAAATACCAGATTTGAAAAATTATAAAAAAAAATCGGGATATTTTCTTACAAAACAGAGAAAGAGACGATAGTCGCCATGTTGATATATCTTACGTAGAGCTGAGAAAAAATACCTTTAAGTGATCGAGATCGGGTTACCTCATTTAAGAGATTATATTCAGTAAAACATATTCATTTGATTTAATACCTCTCAACCAGATCAGCTTTTCTGTCATGTGTGACAGCGTTCCTTGAACCTGAGATAAACACTGTCGTCCGCCATCTTGCCGATCAGCGTCAGTAGCAACGTATCCGGTTTCATTCCCTAGTACACCTGGTGTGTAGTGTCGCGGCGGAAGTGATTAATGGTTCGTGGCATATCAATTTATTCATATCTATAGTAAGTCCGTATCTTAGGAATTATGATTATTTTGCATACTTACGGTGTTAACAGCATATGTGATAATTATGGGATATATATATGCAGGCCTCTGGCGCCTTTTCCGTACATACGATTTTTACAACCATGTGCGCGCCGTTAAAACGCATAGCTCCATGCTGTATGGGAGTACGCTTGATGGGCCATCAGATATCTTTGATACAAGCTCTCTGATTGACTCATAGGAGCGAGTGGACCAATCAGAGAGCTTATAACAAATCGGAGACGACAGACAAAAAATGGCCGAGATCGGTGATCATCTGTTCTGCATAACAATAAATGGAGCGTGGGGATCGCTAAGGGATACTTATGTGCAATTTTTATAAGTAAGTGAGTTTATATTGAGGATCTGCACTTCAGGGATGCATTCGTTGAATAGATGGCGATTTTATTCGGTCTGTGCTCATTAGGGAATCGTGACCTGGGGATGTAGCGTGTACTTTTCCGATTAACGATTTTTACACGAATCCTCGTAATTCAACTTTCGATTTGAAATAAAATTCGCCCATAATCCCATCATATCATATACCATAGTGACCAGTAAGAAATTGTCTTATATGAAAGCTAAAAAATGTTCAGATCGGATAATTTTTGTGGTGTTCAGAGCATTTTAAAATTAATTACCCCATTTTCTGGAAATGGGATACAGGGCTAAGTAAACAACCTTTCAGTATTTTTAGTATTTTTTTTGCACGGGACGTAAACCTGTGGCTCAAGTAATCTGTGGTGGTCGCACATTTTAAGACGCTTCATCAACATGAAAGAATTCATCAAACACCGTCACCACAAAATATTGCTATCCTCAGAGTTTTATCAGGATATATTCTGGTGTCTACCTTTGTTAGCCATTACAAAGGTACGAGTACATGTACATGCACAATTCTAGACACAAAACCTGTAACTTCACTACAAACAGATTCGTGTGACAATGGAGGTTATTTCTGTGGAGACTATTACTATACTAATTGGAATCTTGATTTACCACCACTTAAATCAGAACACATCAATGTGAAGGAGCTAGTCGCTATTTACCTAGCAATTTGTCGCTGGTGTTTTCGATTAAAATCAATCTACACAGACAATAGATCCGCAGCATCATGGGTTATTAAATGATCTTTTCGAAGCCACACTGTCATAATTTTACTGCGGATTCTCTTCTGGTTTTGTGCCTTTTACAATTTCACTTTGAAATATGTGAGTTTAGAGGTTACATGAGCCACAAAAACAAAAACACACCTGTACGATTTAATACCGTCCCTCCAACCATTCACAGCAGAGGAACTCACTTATCATATGTCATTTGTGAATAACAGGTAGTTCAACAGCAGAGTCCCTCCAGTGAGTGGCCGAGGACCTGAAAAGAAGGGCATGGGCTAATTCTACGGTGGCGACGTATACTTCACATCTGAGGTGCTATGTGAAAATTTGTGCACTGTTTCTTCCAACGCCTGTTCCAGCTGTGTCTACAACCTTACAGATGTATATCTATCGTTTTAGTACAGCTAGACAATATCTCAACATCATCACTCACCTTCACAAGTGTTCAAATTTACCTGATCCCTTAAAGGGCGACTACCACCTGCAATAGGAGTTAGCCGGAGTTTAAACGTGTGTTGGGTGTCGCGCAAACGCATGTTGATATTACATGTAGTTAACCTCAAATTCTACAAGCAATTCATTCAACTCTATGTATGGGCAATCTACAGGACATATCTTTTTATGTGCATGCTTAGTAGATTTTTCGACCTACTACGGCCAGGTAATGTGGTAGTTCGCCAATCCTTTGACAAGGAAAGAGATTTACGGAGAGTGAATATTTTAGCCTGTGAGTGGGGGTTCATCATCTTTCTCCGTTGGACAAAGACAATTCAATATAAGGAGAAAATAGTGGAAGTGTACCACCCAAAATTAGAAAAAAATCTGGCGTGTTATGTCCGGCAAGCGCTATATCAGTATTATTACAGTTCTCCAAGTCTGCAGACTCTTTAGGCTCTTTGTTTCTTCAGAACGATGGGTCGACCCGGTGTTATAAAACATTTCTCAGTTTGCTTCACAAAAACTGGTATTCAATCCTCAAATATCAAAGGACACTCTTTTCGGAGGGGTGGAGCCACATGACTCAACATAATTGGTGTTCCTATTATCAAACATATTGGTTTCTGGTTAAATAGTTTTACACTTCATTTATATCGCACAAATGTGGAGTTTAATTTGCTGTTCGTATTTAGGTCGTTACAACGAGACGTGCAGTGAGACGGCACCCTGTGAAGACGGCTTGAGTTGTACAAAAGAAATATGCAAGTGTGGTAACGAAATGAAATCCTATTGGAGTACGGAGAGGAAGAAATGCCTATATCGTAAGTATATCTACGTATCTATCACAGACCGATTAGTAAATAAGTAGCTGTATAACTATAATGGTCTAGGACAACTGGTTAACTCTATAGGCTGGCAACTCAGTCACGTGGAAATACACATCCTACTTCGGATGCCTAAAAATACCTTTCTTCAAAATAACATTTTAGAAACTATAAACGAATGTTTACAGTAAATATTTATCTTTCATCTCCTGCATAACTAACACTATAATAGAAAGATACATGTTATGAATTTGTACAAAATCAACACGTACTAATCTTGTATGGTCCTGTCAAGTGGATATCTCAACTCGTGAGAAAGATTCTGGCTGGCACAACACGAGGGTTGCCGAGTGTTGACAGCCAATATCATTTCACGAGGGTCAAGATATCCCTGTAGATCTTACATGTCCATAGTTCTTTAGAAAAACTTTCTGTTTTAATATTCAGAATCTTCAGTAGGCGGAAGGTGCCGCTCTGATGACGACTGTATCAGTAACCTCGTCTGCCAAGGAACCGGAAACAGACATTGTAAATGTGGAACCGATGGAGAATTCTGGTACTCAAAGGAAAACAAGTGCCAACAGAGTACGATGAGATGTTTTCTACAATTTACATAGAACGTAAATTGTTTGATATGGACAATGATTCATTGTTTTGGGTTACAAGTTTGCAATCGATAACTGTAATCGTACGTTAATAGGCTTCATGCAGCGTTCAGGTTTATACCAATGAGGCTAATTCCTGAAATTGTTGACAAACTTCTTCTTTCAACTCATTTGAAGTCATACAATAGACACTTAAACACAATGTTCAATAGATTTTAGTTGGTACTCTTTTAAGTATATTGTATGAATAATTATAATTACATGTATCAGCAAATGTTTGATTTATATGTTTTAATTCAACATTAGAATCCCACTACTCTGCCGTTTTTGTATTGACGCCTCAAACATTCGGATCAGCCCGTGATTTTTGTGAAGACGAAGGCGGACACCTGGCTTCATCAGACCAAATTACACAGCTGTTTTCTACATGTGTGGAAACCAATGCAACAATATGGATCGAAGGTAAACAAAGTTCATAAAATCGTGATTTGTAATAAATAACAGAAAGTAATTCACTTCAATATATAGAAGGTGCAGGATAAGTTTCTGTTGATATTAGAAAAGAACGGTTGTCACTCGTCTATTTGTTTTGTGATTGCGATGTCCATTTTTCTTGTTGAAATTGGAATTGATGATGATGAAAATGAATTTTGTAGGAAGGGAAATAACTCTTGATAGATAGTTTAATGTGTGTAATCAATATGTGTGTACTATGTAATGTTTAATAGGATAATTGTAAGTACAATTAAATATTTGATTTTGAATAATTTTCCAAATGTAACATTTATTGTATTTGTCTTTCATGTATCTCTTGTCAATGTTGTCTTGTGTATATTATTTTTAAAAAATGAATAAAAAAATAATGAAAAAAAAAATGATGGAAATGAATTTTGGAAAAGGTACCACAGAAGAAGAGGTGTGTCCCACTGGAAGGAATTCTGATGGAACGTTGCACATTGGAAACCAAACCAGGTGTTCGAACATCTTCAGTTTTCTTTGTGTATTAACCAACGGTAAGTCTGTATTTTAACAATTGCAAAGCTTACAAAATAGAATTAATCACACAATTTTCTTTTACAAACTCAATGTTACTAAAGCATAAACTATTCGGGAACTGTGTACACATTCAGATGTGAAGCTTATAGGACTTACAATTTAAATTTTGTTAATAAAAATATAAATCGTTAAAAAGACAAAAGACATTATTACCAGATTGAAAATCATAGAGATTTAGAACTATACTCCACATACATGTTAAACCCCAAATGCAGCCAAAAATAGACCAGACAGAAGTGGGAAAGCATTAGATGTACCCTACAGCAATCTTCTGTTAATATATCAACAAATAACATGACGCATGAATTTCAGCTCTGATATACATTTATATTATACTCTTGTATTGATAACAAATTATGAGTTTGTGCATATGTACATGTGTGATTAAAACTATGAGGATATGTAATGACTACAATATGAATGATGCAGAAACAAATAATAAAAGATACATTGTATTTCAATGGTGCAACAAATCCATGTACAATATATGTTTTGAGAATTTTCTTATCTTTGTCAGCCGTGACTTGTTCTTTCTTTTCTTTGACTGTTCCAATGCCGTTATTTTACCAGAAACTCTCGATGGCATGGTCACTAACTGTCGCCATCAACACCAGACGATAAAAGGTGCCGATCTGACCAGTACGTAGTCCACGGTAGACTGACTTCCGTGTTTCCGCGTTATGTTTACACCTTACATAAGTGGCGATGTGATATAAAATTCATCAAACGAGTTCAACAATTTGATATGTCATTTAGAGACATATGACATAGTCACGAGTGTAAAATTCTATTTATCACAGAACTTTTATCTATAGAAATATAAGAAAGCTCTAAGTTTCGTCTCAATATAAAACAATAGAAATCCGGCTCGGATGTGACGTTTCCGTCTACTGAGACAATCAAAACTACATGTGACGTCATAATAGCGTTATTACACATGTGTGGTCGTATGACATGGATGCCATTCTACTAACTAAAATGTGTAATTTCCTTATATTTCAGATCCTTTGACATGACCGATTTTTGCAGGATTGGCTTTTGTTCTAATCCTGGCTCTGACCATTGCAGCGGTATGCTACATGTATAAGAGGTATGTTATTTAATGTCAGTATTAAATTTTTTAAAACGTTTCTCGATCTACACATTTAATTCGTCTATCAGTCATTTGTTCTATAAAAATCTATAAACACATCATATCACGTAAAATATAAATCCAAAAAATCTAATTAGCTATCGCTTTTGTTTGGGTATCTCATCATTAACTGAACGAGAGAGAGAAAAAACATTTCATTTTATATAATACAATTTATGATATGTATGGATCGAGTATAATGATTCATGTATATATGAAATTTACAATAGTCATAGTGTATGAACGGAAGTGTATAGTATTTTTTTTTTAAATTTAGTTTTAGTAGTTGCGAGTCTGTATAGCGGTACTCGGTCACTTGCTAAGACAAATGAAACAATAGGTAGTGGATATGTTTTGCCAATTTTATTTATTCTGTACGTTTTTGTTGTAATCTTAAGTTATAAACGGCGTCGTGGATAGCAATTTGAACCACCAGCTTATGAAAAGTGTCTGAACTATCAATGTCGGCTTAAGCTCAATATTTCTTAAGTCACTGGTGGTTCAAATTGGTATCCACGACGCCGTTTATAACTTCAGCTGAATTACTGTTCATCACCGAAAAATTGAGGAACTATGAAAAGCAAAACAACCTAATACATTGTAATGTCGAGTGATTTATTTTGATTATATGTTTTGTCACTTGCTTAATAATACAATTATCACTTAAATATGTAAAGTTGTGCACGGAAACAATGTACAACATTGTATACATCTGTTATTTCAAATATTGGCAATAATCGATGTTTTACCGACTTGTTTATCACGCCATCTTCTCCTCCTTTCGCTTCGATACTCTCAAGTGACTATACAGTCTAGAAATTATCCACTCCATAGTGTTTATGATTTGACGATAATCGACTGATTTAATTCTATAGGAAAAAGAGAAACCGTCCCAAACATGGACACACCGCGTCATACGACAATCAGCAGCCAGCAAGTTCAGGTGTGGAACTACATGTAGTGAACAATGATGCTGTCCACGGGACGAATGGAAGCGAATGTTATGATCTCGCGCACACAGATCATGATCTTTATGGTTATGGTGAACTCGGCGAGAAGCCACCAGCGGTAGCCCCTGATCTTTATGGTTACGGTGTACTTGGCGGGAAGTGTCATAATAACGATGGGCTATATTCTCACTCGAGAGAACTATACAATACGGGAGAGTACGATTCATTCATAAAGAAAGACGAGGACACAGATGTCAACGACATATACGATCACACCCGACATCAGGAAAACCATTACGAAGATTTTCAAAAAGGACGCAAATGTTGAAAACGTAAAAATATTTATAGATTCGGAGACAGAACTGCATATACAAATAAGAGCTCAAAATGACTTTTGGCAGTACTGTCAAAAATCACTCTTCTTCCTGGCCGACTGTCTTCCTTCGAACATCTCCCTTGAGACCATGGCCACCTCACTCATGGCCTTCAGTGGAGCGCTCACCCTTGTGAGAAAGGCTCTGAGTTTTGTCCGAGACACACCATAGTCTATAAAAATGGCAGTCTCACAAAGCAAATGATATCTACGGAGTCGCTACTACGTACATACTGTATACTGGAGACGGCATTGTTGACCAAATTACAGATATAATTAACTCCATCATGTGTGGAAAGAAAAACAGTTCTACCATCACTGAAGGAGGGCACTATTACCCCCATATACAAGAACAAGGGTTCAAAATCCGAGGCCAAAACTATCGGGGGATTACAGTTACACCAGTACTCACCAAGGTCCTGGATGCTCTTCTTCTGCCTATTGTGAGACACTTGGTGTCTGCCATTCATAATCCAATGCCAAAAGGCTTTACTACGCGTCTCCACGTATGGCGGCCGTCATTCTTGAAGAGACCATCCAAGAATCTCAAGACAGCAAGAGTCCCTAATACGTGTATACCAAGTCAGCTTTCGATGCGGTAAATCATCACAGTCTGCTGAGAAGGTTATCAAAGACAGAGTCTGGAGCAGCATGCATACACACACTTCGGATTCCAGATTTATCAAGGAGTAAGACAAGGTGGACTTTTCAGTACAGAGTTCTACAAACGACAGGGACAAGGACAGTATACAGCGAGATGTCAAATCTGTGGTGTCGTCTTCAAAAAACAATAACACCCGGAAAGACCGCCGTAGATTGCACAGCCTACTCAATCTCAACTCTAACTATCCAGCCTCAAGATTAGCACAGGACATTATTCAAAGTAGTAAACAAAATCAAAAGCCACTTCCTACAAAAAAACCTTTGCACTGTATAATGATGAGATCCACCCCGGAAATGAACTAGCGAGACTGAGGGCATTATGTAACCAGCACCTTATAAGGAAACTCCATGAACATCCTACAATATAAATAAAGAAAAACAGTGACACAACAGTATTATAGGGAGTGCCCTGTAAAACTGGCTCAAATTTATATATTAGACATCACTGTCACTATGTGACAACATGATCACCTCAACCCTCTTGCTATCCAATTAAAGGCCAGGCTTGCTTGTAACTCATACCCAAAATGTGACAACTTTATTGAGGAGAAAACGAATTTCATCCAATGCTCCATGTGTGAACTCAAATACTGCATTAGATGTACCAAGCAGTCCAAAGTACTGGTACAAGCTATAGGAAAGGAGGACAGACAGAACTTTAGGTGAACGTGTACTGTGTGTAAAACAAAGTTTCTATCTATGTATAACATACAGACAGCAATAGCTAACTTGGGTACTACAAATGACCTCCGACTCAAAACAATTGTAAAGAAATAATAAGATTCAATAGACAGAACAATAACTGGGTGGAGGAAGTCACTCAAAGCGTTAAAGACAGAATAGTGGAAGAGGTACGAGGGGAAGTCAGAGAAATCGAGGACCAAAATCAAGAATGCTAAATCTTATTATATCCAATATCCCTGAATCCTCCAAAACAACAAGTGAGAGTAAAAACGAAGACGACATAACACCATTCAAGGTTCTATGTGCCTCTAAACCCCTAAAAGTGAATTTGGACAGTAAACTTAAAAGGAAGCAAATTAAAGAAAATGCTAGGAACATCAAGCAAAAAACCCCAAAGCAGTTACAAAAGGCTATTATAGCGAAAGACCTACCTCCAGAAAAAAAGGAGAGAAAAATTAAAACTAAAAAATCATACACCATCTCTTACCCACAAACAACCCAACTCATCTAATGCCTTTGTGTGCAAATTGATTCAACGGATAGTGAAGACGAAAACGATGACCCAACTCGAATATTTCAACAACACAACTATCATCGATGTCCACGGGAATGGCCAGGTATGATAATAGGGAGTGTCCTGTCTCTAACCAAGGTCTCCACATCAGTACCATAGCTTCTGATGACGGACCCGGTATATTGATGAGAATTATAAATCTACTGTAAATACAAGTACTTTTAACCAACCAAACCACTATCAATGAAGCGGAACACCGTAAAGTTTATATACCAATACCAATGCAGAAAATTATAACTAATTTAAAATAAATATTAACTAGCAGACGAAATATAGTATACGTTTTATTTTGAATTCATAAAATATGCTATTCGACCAGTGTCAGACTTACAGCTACTCGTATATGTACATGTATATACGGTGGTCAGTAGTCAGTTACATGTATCTGCATACGTGTTGGTCATATCATAATCGTGATTAGCCTTGTGTAACACGGAATGGATACATTGTGTGGGCTGTTGGGATAGTAGATATCAGGTATTAGATATCATGGCCAAATACTGATGTGTAAACCTCCCTGCTGTCGTTGTTATATGTACTAACCATTATAAATAGAGCTGACCAGTGATATATCAGGGGACAGCAATGCAGGGCCAGACAGAGAGAGAGGGAGCTAGACTGGAGCATACATCTTGTGTGTGGTCCCATTCTGGGCCACATATCTTTTCGACGGCCGCCAGGATTCGAACCTGACTCAATTTTGATAGTAGGTTATAATAAATACCATTTATGAAAGCAGTTTGCATCTAGCTTTCGGTTTGATGCCATTTTCACAATAATAACAAACAGTACACACTGCAAACAAACAAAAACAGTCACCGGAAGCCCCCTAAAAGTCACCATGCATGGGTCATGAGAGGCAGAAACTGGCGCGTGAGACTTGTTTTTTTTTAAATCGGTGCCATTTTCCCCGTTCTTTTCCCTTTCTCTCTATTTTCTCTTACTTTGATATCTCTTCTATCGTTGAAGACCATCTGCATATATGTATCTTGATAATTAAGCTCACAACGACAGGTTTCCGGGCACACACTAAAATCCGGATTTCAGACCTCAAATTTTGACTTATTTGGGCACGTTCAAAGGTGATTTGTAACGTCACTATTGCATTGACCGAATCAATATTGACATATCATATAGCAATGAACATCTCCTTTTAAAATAACTCGTATTTAGTTTTCAAGGGTCTCAGTGGGGCTCCAGAAGGGTGCATGAAAAGGGGCAAATGCATAATTACGCATAAATACGTACGGCCTACCAAAGGATATCAACCATGACTTTATTTTCATGTGCAGTACAACAGAATAAAATTTGACAAACACATCGGAGTCAATCATCGTACACAAACTACAACTGTACACATACAAAGAAGTTATGCTGACCCAAACAAATGAAGACCTGACCTGACGAACCATTAGCCATGGCCAACAATACAATCAACTACAATTGTATACAACAACTTTATACAAAAGATTCAAAAATCCATAATATCCGTAATCATAGCTACACCCATGCAGTGAGTGTTGCGGATTTCAATATCAAGCATATCAACTGGGAAAATGAAACCACAGCCACAAGTGAAAACCATCCAGTGTTCAAATTCATAATACCAGCACATAAACACTCCAGCAAGAGTAACAAGAAATGAGGAACTATCCATTCTTGATCTGGTATTTAACAACGAGGCGAACATCATATACAACCTTGAAATAATACCCCAATAAAGGCAACAGTGACTTCGCCACTATAAAATTTAACTTAAGGTTATATAGTGAACCAACAACAACAGTCCTTAAGCTTAACTACAACAAAGTAAACTATGAACACATCAGGCTAAACCTGGTAATGAAGAGTGGGACACTATAATTTGTAACTCTGTGGAGGAGACTTGGGAACGCTTTACCGATATAATCAATCAAGATATCAAAGAAAACATACCAGAGTGCAGAGCTACTTCTTAAAAAGTTTCACACGCCATGGATGAACAACAGTGCCTGCTTCGCAATCAAAATAAAAAAAATGGCAATGGAAGGAATGGAGAAAAGAAAAGACAATACAACCCTAGAAATCAAATACGGAGGTAAAGAAAAGAAAAGGCAATATACAACCTAGAAATAAAACACCGAGGCACAGAAAGCAAAAGGCAATACAACCTTGTGAAAAAGAAATCAAACACTGAGGTAAAGAAAGCAAAATGCAATACAACCTAGAAATCAAACACCGAGGTTGCATTGCCTTTTCTTTACCTCGATGTTTGTTTTGTAAATAAAGCAAAAGACAATAAAACCTAGAAAGTGAACACCGAGGTACGGAAAGCAAAATGCAATACAACCTAGAAATCAAACACTGAGGTACAGAAAGCAAAATGCAATACAATCTAGAAATCAAACAATGAGGTAAACAAAACAAAAGGCAATACAACCTAGAAATCAAACACCGAGGCACAAAAACAAAATGCAATACAACCTACAGTGCCGTGCCAAAAGTATTCGGTCACAATGGCGGCGTGTTAACGTCGTGTCAATAACATCGCTGAAAATGGCCTTGGCATTCATTGTAAACGTCACTGATGATGACGTGCGTCATTTTTAGGTTTGCGTATGACGTCATGTTACGTCACACAATTTTTTTGTTGTCGTCTGCTTTCTGTTTTTCCCGTGGACGTGTATTGCCAAGATGGGCCGAAAAGGAAAAGAACTATCAATGGGTCGGTTAAAAATATGATCGTAGGGATGTTTAGGAGTGGATATTCACGACGAAAGATAGGTATGATGTTAAAAATACCCAAGTCCACAGTTATTGACATTGTTAACAAATTTTGTACATGTGGTTCAGTGGAAAACAGGCCGAGAAGCGGACGACCAAAGTTAGTGAATTTGCGGGATTATCGTTCTTTGGAGAGGATTGTTAAAAACAATAGGAGGGATTCCCTTACTGATGTTACCATTAAATACAATGAGCAAAGTAATGTTTCGACTTCTAAAAGAACACTTCAGCGACATCTGAGCCAACATGGGTATACCAGGTGTGTTTCTAGGAAGAAACTTGTCGTGAAGCAGAGTAACCGAACTAAGAGACTTGCTTGGTGTAGAGAAAAGCGGAGATGGACAATATATAATTGGAAGCGAGTTATTTTCTCGGATGAAAGCAAAATAGTTATTGGACAGGACCACAGAGTTTATATATGGAGAAAGCGGGGTGAAGGATGGCGACCGGATCTTGTGCAGCCGCGTAATACCCAAAACAAACTCGAGGTTATGATTTGGGGGTGCATTTGTTGGAACGGTGTGGGGACATTAGCTCGAGTGGAAGGAAATATTAATGCTGCAAAATATCAGGAGGTTTTGGAGGAAAATCTTTGGCCAGTTCTTGCCAGACATTTTCCTACTGGTGGCTATTTTTTCCAAGACGACAATGCCCCAGTTCACCGTGCGAGGTCCACCCAAGACTACATCGCCCAGAACGGAATTAATGGAATGAGTTGGCCCGCTCAATCACCAGATTTAAACATAATTGAAAATCTTTGGTTATTAATAAAAAGAAAACTTCAGTCTCGAGTAGCAGCTGTGAAATCGGCAAATGACTTGTTCTCCGAGATTCAGAGGATTTGGACGGAGATCACACCTTGCTACATTCAAAGCTTGTACAACACGATCCCTAAACGAATTTTAAACGTAATCAGATTGAAAGGACATCTTACAAAATACTGAAGGTAAGTGTGTAATACCGTTGCAATCGACTGTGTAGTATATCAGTAAAAGTAATTTGGAATTCGTTTCGTTTTAACCGTCATGTAAACACGCCGCCATTGTGACCGAATACTTTTGGCATGGTACTGTAGAAATCAAACACCGAAGTACAGAAAGCAAAATGCAATACAACCTAGAAATCAAACACCGAGGCACAGAATCATTTCAACATTAGAATCCTACTACTCTGCCATTTTTGTTTTGACGCCCCAAACATTCGGATCAGTCCGTGATTTTTGTGAAGACGAAAGCGGACACCTGGCTTCATCAGACCAAATTACACAGCTGTTTTCTTCATATGTGAAAATTAATGAAACAATATGGATCGAAGTAAAAAAAGTTCATAAAATCGTGATTTGTAGAAACATCAAATAATTCATTTCAATATATAGATGGTGTAGGAGAAGTTTCTGTCAATATTAGAAGAGAACCATTGTGACCCGTCCGATTCTTTTGAGATTGCGATGTCCATTTTGTTTTGTTGAAAATGGAATTGATCATGACGGAAATGTTTGTCTGAAAAGGTACCACAGAAGATGAGAGATGCGTCCCTTTGGAAGGAATTCTGACGGAACGTTACTCATTGGAAACCAAACCACTTCAGTTTTCTTTCTATAGTAATATACGGTAAGTCTGTACTTCAAATCCAAGTACAATGTATCAGTTTTGAAAATTTTCTCGCCTTTGTCAGCCGTGTCTTTTTTTTTACTTTTACAATGGCTTTATTTCACCAGAAACTGTCGATATCATGGAAACTAAATGTCGCCATCAACACCAGACGATAAAGGATGCCGATCTGACCAGTAAGTAGTCCACGGTAGGCTGAAACCAATGTTTCCTCGCCATGTTTACGATACACATTGTCATGGTTACATGTCCTGTACCTTGGTATATTTATAGAATTTACATCTGGCTATGGGGTGTGGACGATAATCAGATTCCACAGGAACGTTCCTAGTGTATCACCACTCGCAAGTCAGAGGGTAACTCCTATATTAATGACGTGATAACTTTTTGTCATTTTTCGTTGTTGATGAATTCAATAGCATGCACATGCATCGGTGGATACGTGTATTCAGATCGGTATACACAGATAGAAATTCGCGACATTCTAATCCTACACACGTTTCATAAATAGCGTATACAATTTTAGCTGCGGTTTGAACATACGAGTTAGCGAAATATCGCGCGCGTCCATCACCTAAATATATATATATGCGTGAATTGTTACTGAGGGAGGCACCCTATTCCTTATCTATACGCATTCTCTTCTTAACCTTTCCGGTATTTCCCAAACATAACAAATAAATCAAGTTACCATGATAAACGATTTCGTAATAAAAGCAAGTCGATTTAATGGATTCGAATCATTGGAAAAGCATAAACCGGATATTGTTTTCGTCTAAATGTTGTAACCGGAACATTATCCCATCACGCGCACGTTTGGAAGCGATTCCTCGATCAATAAATCGAATCTTGGTTTTGTTAAGGGTAGAATTACATAAAGCAGTCTAAGTAATAAAAAGTAAAAATTGTCATCAGACAATGCGTAAGTAAATCTTTACGAAATTATACTTCTATCATTATCGTTATCAATGGGGTTTTTTCCTCTGGAAATATAATATTTTTTCAAAAACTTCTGGTTTCTGTTTTAGTGAAGCGACCTCCGGATACAAAGGAGAAGCGCGGGAAACTGGAATTAGATCTCTTCAGTCTCGTGCAGAAGGCAAGCAATGTGAGTATATCTTTTATGAACGTTTGTATATTTAGTTAGTTCATTCCATGTTCGATCTATGTTATGCTGTTACACATTTTAATGAAATAAGCAAAGACAAGTATTTAAAATCCCGACGTGTATTCGCTATATAACATTACAAATGAAAATTGAAATATATTTTTATGAACGTTATTCTGACGCGTAGGAATACATTCACGGTAAATGAATTTCATGCACTTGTTCGGCAAAAACGTACCTGTTATTCAACACTTAAATTTTGTAAATCATTTAATTCCCAAAGATGCTAATCTGATAAATTCAAATTTAAAATTATATAATTGGTAGGCATAGTTTAAAAATAAAAATAAAGTATACCGTAAATTGTAAAATTGAGCGTTTTTGTATAAAATTAGGGTGGTTAAATTTTGGTGCGTTTAAATTAGGCGTTTTCCTATTCCAAGCCAAGTTTTAGCGCAAAACTTGATTTCATCAAAAGAAATAATTTTGAAGATTTACTTTATCTATACAAATAGAATGAAAAACTGACATGATTAGTTTTGAAGCCTTATCGATATAAAGATAACCTTCTGAATATTGGTCTTCAGTAAAAGTGATTAATAGTCACACATCTAAATATATACATGCTTGCACAAAAGAAAGACTCGCATAAATGTAGATGCATCAGTAGTTATACAAACAAATAAATACGTAGCCTAATTTTGATGTGTTAAATTTTGGCGCTTTCATACCAAACGTCAAAAACATGTAAGCTCTAATATGACCACATCCAAAATATCCCAATTAACGGTATCGTAAATATCGTTTTTATTTCAGCAATGTTTGAAAGAAAGTGTAAACTGTCTACTTGGCAACAATGTACATAAATAAAGACGCGCACCAACTAAAGAAAGATACATACCTTTTAGTAGGCTTCAATTTTGACATTAAAGACATAACTCGCAGGTATTCGGTAGACTTGTAGAGAGATATGTATCATGTACCAAAATGAATATCCGCATGCAGCATATACAATGTAAGCAATATGGTGTGACACACACTTTACCTGTGGTAGATCCTATTATTATCGAGCAAGTATTTAGTGTTGCTATTCCTTATTGACGAAAAGGAAACTATATCATATTATTGCTGGTTTTATTACCTAACCAATTAATCATATTAGTGGGTTGGATATTCAAGACACATAAAGAACATAGATACCAATAAAACAGGTACTGCATAAGATATGGAGTTGAAACAATGCTTTATACAACAATAAGAATGTTCTCAGGCGGTTCTGTTGTACATATAGCACGGCTTACTTTAGCCTCTGGTTTAACATATTTACAGATAGACTTGCGCAAGAAACTCATGCATTCGTTTTCGAAAATTTTGGCTGTCGTTCAAAAATGCATTTCTGTTTTAAATCACATTCTGTTATATAAGTAAGTGACGTAGCCTAATTGATTTATATTTACTTTCACTTAAGATTCAATCAAAAGGTTAATTTTGTAGTGAAAATATCTGTACTCAAATTAAATATCAGATAAAAGAATTATTTTCATTACAACTGGGATGATGTATTGTTTCTCATAACTCGTTTATTACTATTTATCACGTTATGGGAGTGTATTCAGTGATTTGACAATTGCAATGAAAATAAAAAATAAACCTTTTACATTTAATTTTAAGCGTACGACTTCGGTGATTCAATTATCTCTTTCTTTTGTTTCAAACCAAAAAATAACAGTGATCAATCGCGACGATAGACGGTCAAGTGGGTCAAACAATTTTTGCCTTATTTTTATTGGATTAAAACAAGAAAAGATAAATAGCGATCAAACTATCAGAGTTAAGCTTATTTACCTATTCCTAAGATGGATGTACCATTTTTTTATGAATTAATTTATATGGTACTGTTAGTGATGCATAACAGTACTAGTCGATGTACAATGGTCAGGGTTATCTTTCTTCTCACTGTCTGTGTATCTGTACTGATATGGATTTTCTCGCTATCCCTTTAGACTTGGCTATTGCGAGCGCTGTGAGTTGGACCATCGATATTACTTAACACATTTAACAACATATTTTTTAGACATTTTGACGGGAAAAAATTTCTGACGTTTATAATAACCATATGATATTTATTATTGATATAAGTATTTGCTTGTGGGAATGTATATAACTCATGACGAATAAGGTTCAGATGAAATATGCATCAATGATCCATTTCATATCAATTTTATAGAATGAATCCTGGAAGTAATTTTTTTTCGTAAATCTAATGAAAACTGGAAGGAGACGTTCCGGATGTCGTCCTCACGTGGATTGTAATTGAATGAGATGTGATAGGTCATACATCCGTATTCCGTATTTTCCTGGGTATTGCCCGGGGACTATACACTTGTTTTGACATGGGAATATTTCTGATGCGGGTTTTCTGCCGATGTTGGTTATATGTGAAAATTAATTACATCCGTATTTTACCAAAGTTCTGACAACATTTCTCAACACAAATAACGTCAACATTTTCTTTATTGAAATAGGCCAAACCAAAATGCCAACAATTAAGATGAATGGAAATACAAGTTTAGTTTATCATTGTCAGATAAAATTATATATATATCATAAGCCTCTCTCACTAAACACTGACAAATGATTGAACCCTATGACCACAATGCTGGTATGTTCTAATCAGTTTTATCATATCTCAATACATTTTGACCTATTTTTTTTATAAAGGTCCATCTAAAGTTTTCTCACATCATATTGATACTTGTGACATTCCATTCCTGCAACATATTAATCAGATGCAAATCGTATAACATGAGTTTCTGGGCACTTTCTATAACTGACCTTTTTCTGTTAACATGAACCAAACATGTCCAAACCTATCAGTATGATCACTTAATGGTTTGTACATAAAGTTGTCATTCTCTTCAAACCTACCAGTATGATAACTTAATGGTTTGTACATAAAGTTGTCATTCACTTCAAACTCACAAGTATGATCACTCAATGGTTTGTACATAAAGTTGTCATTCACTTCAAACCCACCAGTATGATCACTCAATGGTTTGTACATAAAGTTGCCATTCTCTTCAAACCTATCAGTATGATCACTCAATGGTTTGTACATAAAGTTGTCATTCACTTCAAACCTACCAGTATGATCACTTAATGATGTGTACATAAAGTTGTCATTCACTTCAAACCTATCAGTATGATCTCTCATTGGTTTGTACATAAAGATGTCATTCACTTCAAACCTACCAGTATGATCACTTAATGGTTTGTACATAAAGTTGTCATTCACTTCAAACCTACCAGTATGATCACTCATTGGTTTGTACATAAAGTTGTCATTCACTTCAAACCTACCAGTATGATCACTTACTGGTTTGTACATAAAGTTGTCATTCACTTCAAACCTATCAGTATGATCACTCAATGGTTTGTACATAAAGTTGTCATTCACTTCAAACCTACCAGTATGATCACTCAATGGTTTGTACATAAAGTTGCCATTCACTTCAAACCTATCAGTATGATCACTCAATGGTTCGTACATAAAGTTGTCATTCACTTCAAACCCACCAGTATGATCACTTAATGGTTTGTACATAAAGGTTTTTTTTATATTATACTACGTCATGATCCTTTAAGGACGGGCTCACCTGTATGTGATATTAAGTGTGAATGCCCGTATGTCATGGGAGGCTGTGGTATGTTCGTGTTATGTGTGTGAATGCCCGTATGTCATGATGTCAGGCCCGTGGCATGATTCGTGTTATGTGTGTGAATGCCCGTATGTCATGGGAGGCTGTGGTATGTTCGTGTTGTGTGTGTGAATGCCCGTATGTCTTGGGAGGCTGTGGTATGTTCGTGTTATGTGTGTGAATGCCCGTATGTCATGGGAGGCTGTGGTATGTTCGTGTTGTGTGTATAAATGCCCGTATGTCATGGGAAGCTGTGGTATGTTCGTATGTCATGTGTGAATGCCGTATGTCATGGAGCTGTGGTTGTTCGTGTTGTGTTATAAATGCCCGTATGTCTGTATGTCATGGGAGGCTGTGGTATGTTCGTGTTGTGTGTGTGTGCCCGTATGTCTTGGGAGGCTGTGGTATGTTCGTGTTGTGTGTATAAATGCCGTATGTCATGGGAGGCTGTGGTATGTTCGTGTTATGTGTGTGAATGCCCGTATGTCATGATGTCATGGAGGCTGTGGTATATTCGTGTTATGTGTGTGAATGCCCGTATATCATGGGAGGCTGTGGTATATTCGTGTTGTGTGTATAAATGCCCGTATATCATGGGAGGCTGTGGTATATTCGTGTTATGTGTGTGAATGCCCGTATGTCATGGGAGGCTGTGGTATGTTCGTGTTGTGTGTATAAATGCCCGTATGTCATGGGAGGCTGTGGTATGTTCGTGTTATGTGTGTGAATGCCCGTATGTCTTGGGAGGCTGTGGTATGTTCGTGTTATGTGTGTGAATGCCCGTATGTCTTGGGAGGCTGTGGTATGTTCGTGTTATGTGTGTGAATGCCCGTATGTCATGGGAGGCTGTGGTATGTTCGTGTTGTGTGTATAAATGCCCGTATGTCATGGGAGCTGTGGTATGTTCGTGTTATGTGTGTGAATGCCCGTATGTCTTGGGAGGCTGTGGTATGTTCGTGTTGTGTGTATAAATGCACGTATGTCATGGGAGGCTGTGGTATGTTCGTGTTTGTGTGTGAATGCCCGTATGTCATGATGTCATTGGAGGCTGTGGTATGTTCGTGTTATGTGTGAATGCCCGTATATCATGGGAGGCTGTGGTATGTTCGTGTTATGTGTATAAATGCCCGTATGTCGTGGGAGGCTGTGGTATGTTCGTGTTATGTGTGTGAATGCCCGTATGTCATGGGAGGCCGTGGTATGTTCGTGTTGTGTGTATAAATGCCCGTATGTCATGGGAAGCTGTGGTATGTTCGTGTTGTGTCTCGTTACAATAGGCCTAGTAGAAACTCTTGCCCATGTATATTTTATTTTAGTTATAGTTTTATGTATAATTATTAGTACGTTGAATTGATCGAACTTTTTTAATTATTTAATTTTCATACACTATAAATTGTATTTCGACGATTGGAGACGGATACCTAAGTTGTAATGACTTATGTCTGATCCTACTGCTATGCGGGTATGACGACAGAAGTGTGTCCGCTGTCCTATATTGTAATAGGCGACTTCTTGGGACAGTTTCTTTCTTTTGACACCGTCTCACTTAAGGCCTTAATTGAGGAAGGCTTAGGTTATAGCTTCTGTCTCATGGCCTAACTTACCAGTACCAAGTCTATAAAGAATTTTAGTTTATTTTCGTGCTTAACGTTCATTATAATGGGAGTGGGACTACTGGTTAGCTTATTGTCAGTATAAAATATGACCTTGTGTTATTCATTGTTTAATCTTTTGCTGCAATATTCTGATAACACTGTCATTTGTAATATGGACAAGGGTTTCTACAATTATGAGAAGATAACACTTTGATATCGCAGTGTTCCAAAACACATAAACTGAAACAACAATAATGGTTCACGTCAAGTCAAAGTGCTGACGTCATGTGATCAGTACACAAGGTTATATTTTGCGATGTGGGACATCATTTTGTTACTGACATGTGTATTGTACCCTATTGACACAAAAACTATGTAAACAACTTCATTTGTGTTACTTTACATTGCTGACTATATTCCTCAGTGTATTTATGCAAGAGACATGCAACATAAATAATACTTTTACATCATGCAATATCAAAATTAAATTGCATTTGTTAGATTACTGAGCTAGACAAACGTCACAAGAATATTGCATATCCATCAACATCCAATGAGGAAGGTTGTACTTTACACAATGACGTTGTTTTCAATGTAATTAGCACCACTGCAGAAAATAACATAACATAACCGTAACATAATAATTTGTATTCCAATTACTGAAATAGATTCTGTCGAAAACTCGACTTTGACAAACACAGCAACACTGCATCACATATGAAAAAAATTCGCCCCTCGCTGGTTTTAATTGTGCCGGTACATAGAACACACTCTCCCCAATGTTTTTGCACCTACCCGCTTTGTGGATTGCCATACAAAGTTATTCTAACCCTGAGGAAGCCATCAGAAGATTTCAATGCGGACGTTATTATCATTTAAATGATGCAGATTATGTTGTTCCCTAAAAGCTGTTTTGCTTGAATTGTGAGGTAAGCATATATACATTTTAAATATATGAATATGTTATGAACATTGAAGAAATATTTACATTCGACATTGTAATGGAAATACAATGCAATTGGTTTCCTGTCGTAATATAAATTAAGGTCCGTGTGTTTGAAAAGTTCCTTGGTTGCTGTCCGATTCTCACTTGACGACGACGTTGATTACTAAGGTACCTGATATTGGAAGGTTTAACTAATAAACTTTAACACACAAAAATATATTACAAGAGATTGCATATTAGTAATAGAGATCACAGACAACGCTTATTAATTTAGAGCACCTGGCACTATTCAACTTTGAGTGAAGTAGATATTTTGTTCATATTTTTACATGAAATAGATTTTTACTTTGATTCCAGTTTTTGTTTTGGAAAATATGCATTTTCCGATAAGCCATTTAAAGAGTCAATATTGAATTGCACGTTTTGACGATAATGCAAATAGATTATTTCTTGTGTTGTATATGTGTAAACTAGGACGAGTCTGCAAAAGCATTTGAACTTTGCCTTCTGATTTACTTTTGAAATCTTATTTTGTTATATAGCAGCGATTTGTTCCTTTTTTCGGTTTTGTAAACATTTGTCCTAACGAATGACATGTCTATATCGTGAAGAAGAGATTCTCATTAACAGAATTTAGGATTTTTTTCTTATCTTTTCTCTTCTTCCTAAATAACATTGTTTTTCCGAACGTCACCCTTGACGCCGCCTCGCCGTTGGCTTTCTGTTGAGCGATCGCCCTGTAAGGTAGGCTGTGGGTTCTGTCCCTTGGTCGAGACACACCACAGTCTATAAAAATTGTAGTTTCTGCTCCTGCTATCGCTCAGCACAAAGGGATTAATATGTTTGTTTGTTTGATTAATTAACGTCCTATTAACAGCTATGGTCATGTAAGGACGGCCTCCCATGTATGCGGTGTGTTGCGTGTATGTTGTGCGAGGTGCGTGTTTTGGGAGACTGCGGTATATTCATGTTGTGTCTTCTTGTATAGTGGAACTGTTGCCCTGTTTATAGTGCTATATCACTGAAGCATGCCGCCGAAGACACCAAGCAACACACCCCACCCGGTCACATTATACTGACAACGGGCGAACCAGTCGTCCCACTCCCTGTATGCTGAGCGCTAAGCAGGAGCAGAAACTACCCACTTTTAAAGACTTTGGTGTGTCTCGACCAGGGGACAGAACCCAGAGCCTTCCTCACAAGGGCGAACGCTCAACTCAAGGCCAAAAGTGAGGCGGTGCCAAGGGAGGCATTAGGAAAGATAAAGTCAGTTAGGAAGAAGAGAAAAGATAAGATCCTAAATTTAGTCGCCTTTTACGATCATGCAATAGGGGCAGCAGGTACAATTCTAACGCCCTACCTGCAGGGCCAACAAAGGGATTAAGACGGCTAGTTTGTCAGTATAATGTGACTGGGTGGAGTGTGCTGCTTGGTGTCTTCGGTGGCATGCTTCAGTGATATAGCATACTATACAAGACATAACACGAATATACCACAGTCTCCCAAAACACGCACCGCGCACTTCATACGCGCTACACACCGCATACATGAGAGGCTGTCCTTACATGGCCCTGACTGTTAATAGGACTCTAATTCAATCAATGAAACAAGCAAAAGCATCACACGCACTACATCGCATACAGGAGATGACTTCCTTAGATGGCCATCGCATTCTATAACAAGGGCAAGTGTTCCTCCATTACAAGGCGACGCAACATGAATATACAGCGGTCTCCCAAAATACACATTTCACACGCAACACACTGCATGCAGTGAAAGCCGACCCTTAATGATCTGGCGTTAATTTACTCAAACAAAGCGTTAATGGCCAGAATCAACCAACCAGAACTAGGACCTTGTCGTAAGAGAATCTTTATGTTTCCCCTACCACAATAGAGCCCATTGTAGTATCTTAGAACTATGATGTGTAGACACTTTCTATTTCTGTAATCAGCAGCATAAACATAAGCTATTCAAATAAACTTTATCTCAGATTAAACCTAGATTTGTCACAAAGGTTAAGATTATTGAAGCACTTAAAAATTAGAATAATTTGCCTGAATACAATGAATTCATGAAGTTAAAATAATTTTCAAATTCTTAAGTCATCCTGTGCCAAGTAACAACGTCATAAAAAGCTTCTGTCAAAATATTCAAATTAGTTTTCAGTTTTGGATGGATTATTTTGCAACATCACCAATAGAAACTTATAATATGGTCTAGTTGTATTGAAATATATTATAATTCACGTTTTGAGTGAATTGTAACAAAGATCAGCCTGTTTTCTGACTAAGCCCTATTCAGCACACCCCTGATGGGCAACAAGTAGAGTATTTTTAAATCTCGTCCTGGTAACAGGAGTGCTGATTTTTTTCATGATGGATGATTATGATGATGGCCGTAGTGAGGTAAGATTTTCACATTCTGACTATCTATACTTGTATTAATTTATCACTCACACCTACATACAAGCATGCACTTCTTCGCTGAATCTCGCTAAACGTCCCGCTAACTGTAAGGTATATAGCAAGACGTTGAAGGTTTCAAAGGCGGGAAAAATGTTAGTTTCCGGCGGTCGGTTTCTTAAAATCCCTATCCTTTAAGGAGGACCCGCATGGGTCTCGATTCATTTGCTGGTGGTGATGGTGGTAAATGAGGGAACACTAGACTTCGTAACAAATCAGTCACAGACGAAACACTCTATTTAGCTACTACGCAATCGATGCAGCTGTTTCTGTGGTTGTGTAGGAAAATGCAGTTATTAGTTTGATATTTTAAAAAAAAACATATATCTGGAGATTCCGTGGGAAGTCGACTGACACGCCGAGTTAGGTTTATGTGGAAGTTATCATGAGCGTATATCTACACTAGGAAATTCGCGAAAACTAAAAGACTGTATAAATCAGTTTAGATACTGAACATTATTAAAGATATCGTAAATAGCGACTTATGGTATCTCATTTTTCCGCCTAACTAACCTTCCTGGCTCCGTATGGAGCAATGTAATGTACCTATATGTAAAAACTAGTACGTGAAAAAAATACCTATAGGGTTGTTTACACATATTGGCACGTTACGTTCCCTGTACTTTGAGCTCTCACATGACCTAGACACACGCACCATAGTTTTTAAAGGTGGTAGTTGCTACTTCTGCTTGGCGGTCAGCATACCGGGAGTGGTTTGTCCGTTGTCAGTATTATGTGACATAATGTGCTGTGTTGCTTGGTATCTTTAGTGGCATACTGCAGTAATTTAGCACTATAAAAAGGCAACAATTCCACTATACATGAGTAAATGTATATAACTGAAAATAAAGGAATTATTATTATTATATTCCTCCAAATATACAGTTATTTTACTATGAGGACACAACATGAATACTCGGTATATCACAGTCTCCCAAAACACGCACCGCACACCTCATACACGCAGCATACAGGAGAAGCTGTCCTTGCATTAACCTGGCTGTTAATAGGACGTAAATTGAACAAGAGTCCCAAGAGGCCTTGACGGTCACCTGAGTGCTGCTACAGAAAGAGCATTGCAAAGTTTGTTCAAATCTATAAAAATATTTACTTATTAAAATAAACTTTAAAGTTGAACTTTCGTATTAGAATTTTTATTTTTTGTTTTCCATTTTGATAGTTAGTGTATTATGTTACCAAACCTTATGCCTAAAATTCCAATTTGCCTTGCTAACGTTAAACAACAAAACCAAACTAGAAATCAGTCAGTGTCAGTGAGTTTATAAATTTCACTTTTTAATCTATGGAGATTATTTGGTTCCATCAAACCTGTGAATTCAGAAGAATTTTGAAATTATAGCCATTTCGACCCATTCTGGCCCCGCCCCTCTGGTCCCTGGGGGTCAGCCAGGACCAATATGAATATGGTGTTAAAATGCTATTTCAGGCTAATAATTCTAACCCAGTTTGACTCATTTCCTATTAAAACTAAGCAAATAATGTTCATAAATGTGTTTTCCTATATAGACTATAGCAAATTTTACCCCCTCCCTAGGGGAAAATCTGAGATCCAAGGGCCATGAAATTCACAATTTTTGTAAAGGGCCTTAAGACCTTCACCTTCCAATCCATGAAGAGTATTTTGTTTTATCAAATCTGTGAATTTAGAAGAAGATTTTTGAAGATTTAGCCTATTTGACAATTTTTGGCCCCGCCCCTAGGGCCCCTTGGGGTCGGCCAAGACCAATATGGATATGACGATAAAATGCTATCTCAGGCTAATAATTCTAACCCAGTTTGACTAATTTCCTATGAAAAATAAGCAGATAACATTTATAAATGTGTTTTTCCTATATAAACTATAGTAAATTTGACCCCCTAGCAAGGGGGAAACATGAGACCCCAGGGTCATATAATTCACAATTTTTTGTAAAGGACCTTAAGACCTTTCCATCTATGAAGAGTATTTGATTCTACCACTTTCAGAATTTCAGAAGAAGATTTTTGAAGTTTTAGCTTATTTGACCCCTTTTGGCACCACCCCTAAGGATTCAATGGCCATTTCATAGGGATAATTCTGACAACATTTGACTCATTTCCTTTTACAAATGACCAAAATTGTGTTTTCCCTATATAAAATATAGTAAAATTAACCCCCTCCCCAAGGGGAGACCTGAGACCCCAGAGTCATATAATTCACAATTTTTGTAAAGGACCTTAAGACCTTTCTATATGTGGAGAGCATTTGATTCCATCATATCTGTGAGTGGAGAGGAAGATTTTTGAAATTATAGTTAAGTTTACCCCTTTTGGCCCCTCCCACTGCCCCCTGGGGGGTGGGGACCATAAAATTCACAATTTTGATTGGCCTTATGCTTTAGAAGGTTTGTGCAAAATTTTATTGAATTTGCTTCAGCGGTTTTTGAGAAGAAGTCGAAAATGTAAATGTCAGATATTAGATGTGGTTAATGAAATTAATATTTATAAGTTTGAAGCCAGAAAATGAGGAATTTTACCTTTAAATATTTAGTTTAATTAAACATTTTCAAGCAATCGTACTATTTTAATAATCTGTGGAACTGTATGTTTCTGTTATTTAGGCAGATTTTGTGAATTGTATATTGGATTGTATACTCACCACAAGTAATAATAAGGCGATGTGTTGGGGCGTTTTTGTATCTCATCCGTATTCATGATTTGCAATGGGGTTGAATACACTAAGCCCGTAGTCACGTTGCATGGTTGGACTTCACACCCGCAGTCAGTCTACCTATATCACAATTGTGTTCATCACATGAAATGCAGTGATCCTCTTTTGTACATATGAATTATCATAAATGTAGCGCATCATTCACTCTACTCAAAAATGGTATGAATGCTTTGTATGTGAATAATTTGCTCATGACAAATTATTCAGGTCTAGTTAACAAATGGAAGTTATTGTATCGACTCAATTACCCCATTCTGACGCTTTGAAGTTATATACATGATTTTTGATAGCGTTAGAGAGAAGGATGCTTTCTTCAAAATCAAAATCGACATTTGAGATTTATTTTTTTTGTACAAAGCTCTTTAAAAAAATACACCATCAAAAGAAGTTTGTTTCTATCTTCAATCGTATTCTTTAATAAAGTTATCTCTGTTCGTGAATATGTAGATAAATTGAAAATAATTAAAATGCGAAAAATAGTAAAATGGACAGCTTTCATTTTTTCAAATGAGGTAATGCAAATCTTGTGCAAAATAACACTATGGACAACATTTTGAACTTGTTTCGTTGTACTTTGTGGAATAACTGCTGACAATCGGGTAGACAATGCAGGTTAACTCGTTATAAGTGGTCGATTTCCGCGAAATTTGGCGCCTTGTGGCCGAATGGAAGTTTGCCAAAACAATTACATCGAATAATACGACTTCAGTTGTACTGTACCTCAGATGGCACGAGCAATTTCATTATCATAATTGGAAAAATTAATCTTTCATAACAGATATTGTCCTATGAGCAATGCGGCATATTATTAGCCTATCTTTATACGTAACATGGTCTATATTGTCTAGTGTGTTATGAAACTAAGAGTTTGTAGGTAAATGTATTGACATAGTTATACGATAGTTTTGAGATCTTTATTTGGTTTAAGGAGGTGGTATTCAATCCTTACAGTGATTTCGTCAATTCAATTCAAGTTGCCAACCTAGCGTACATAATTAGAATTCTTGATTATTTTAAATGATAAGGATCTCTAACAGAAATTATCAAAACTTCCCATTAGATAATTCTAGATACCGTCGTTCAGAATCTTGGGCGTTCTTGGCCTCACCTATCACAACTAGCGTCGTAGACATATTATAACACCTATCTACATACGTTAGTTTCCATTGTAGACCTTCACAACTTCCGCTATAAGAAATAACTCTCATCGTAAACTTGAACATCTGGTTGTACCTAGTTGTCTTGTTTAAATTTTGTTTTCCTTTTTATGGTGTTTTGATTGTAATGTATAGTTGTATTGTAGCCATATCTTATATCTATTTAAGTATGTATTCAAAACTATCAGAAATATCTGATTTTGCTGACGTATTAACTGGCGGATACCCAGGTGCAAACCGACCAGGTATTTCCCAAAATAGCACCGGATGTGCATCTAAATACCTGATGTCCCAGTTCGAACAGCGCTAAAATTCTTCACAGTCTTTAAACCTGTCAAATAATGGGGGTTAACTTGTGTATCAGGTCTGAAGATATGACATAAGTTATTATATCAGGTCTTTATATATGACATACTTGACTAGCTAAACTTCTATTCGTTATTGATATGTGAGGTTTAATTGGATATCACAACTTATTTACTTGCGTGGGGCCTGAAAGAAACAACAAATATATTGTAGTCTAAACGCAACTCACTGCATACTTGGGAAGCCGTCCTTACATGACCCTGGCGGTTATTTGGACGTAAATAAACTAAAGAAAAGAGACCACGATGCTTAGTGGGTAAATCTCTTTTTTCTAAGATATGGCCTGGGCTGCAGGTTGAAAAGTGTATGAAAGATAGCTTTCAGATATTGTCGTAGGTCATGTTTTCCTCCGAGCGATTCGGTTGTGCTCGATCAACGAAATCTTTCTCGTGACAGTACACATATAGGTAAACAAAGCGTACAATGTAAGCAAGCCAAACAAAACGATGGCTTCAGCCAATCAGATATTTATTTCCTAATTTTACAAATGGAAATGGAAAATAGATCAAATAAAGTGATGATCCGATTGTCATTGTTGGGATCAAATCGATATATATTCCATATTCAAAAAAGATAGTGCTATTGCTTCGTGGGTACTTTAATTAGTACATGCTGGTATGAATCACAAATCAGTTTTTGTTCGGTCCTTCGATTCGCCTGAGGTACGCGCACGTGCTATGTACAGTAGACCACCAGCGGAATCATCATGCTTGATTAGACACTGAAACAACAGGTTATATCAACAACCCGCCCTGCTGCTGAAATCAACACCAATACAATTCGCCTCTGTAGACACAAAGTTCTTTAATACCTATTTTATGTGTTATGTAACAAGTTTTAATCGAACGGCATACTCCCAATTAGTGATTTCCAGCTTCTAGTTTCATGATGATAGATATAGTGTGCTGTATAAAAAGGGTATGTAATGATCTACACCCAGGAATACCGATCTAGTGAGCTCTAAAACAATAGGGGTTCTCATCCCCTACGGGCTCAGTCACCTTGTGTATGGTCCACAAACACACCAAACCAGGCACCGACCCAAATCCATTGTGCTAGGTATTGGATGGGTTTAGAAACTTCGTCGCGGACTGATATAACTTATACTTTCATATCTTTTGTATTGATTCCATGCTTATCATGCCGGTATCCCTCAGGCACCAGGTTATGATGGGCGACTGTTAATGCTTTGGCAGACCAAATTAAGTATGACTAAGGACAGATTGTGACGGGCTTGTCTGGAAAATTGACCAGTTTTTCTGTGAATACACAAAACACGGTTGACAGCATTCATTGATCCGATCCACCTTGCAAATGTTAAATGCATTTTGCATATGCAGATATTTCCATCACCAAGTCCTTGTGTACATATTATCACATGACGTCGTTTGTTTCTGCACTCGAGTTATTTCAAACCACTGAAACACTAATACAGGACAATTTTGAACATTTCCGGGATTCGTATCGCTACAAGATGTTAAAGTGGGAGCAATTAATGTTGTTGGTAATCAATTATACCTTGTTTCGGAAAATCCGCCATGTATGATCACGTGATCGAGATTCTTTTGGACAAACTTTGTTGAGCAGCAAATTTTGCGTCAAGTCCCAGAATGATTATTCGTCGGAAGAAGAAAAAACCTCCACCTAAACTACGGATTGAGAGGAGTATACATGTGCTGCTGGCTAAACATATATCAAAGGCACAAAAAGCGGTAAGCAATATGAAACATTAGATATAATACCCCGTGTGCTGTATAACGCCATTCTTTAATTCAATCCATCCTCCATTTTCACGCTTGTTTGTTAGATACGTGACAAAACAGGTATGTTGGCACCTTTTGGCGTTTTCTTTTTAATTAGCATTGAAGTTCGACTGTTTTAAATATGATTAAATTGATACAATGTACTTTACGCATTCGATGGAACCAATGAGTATTTAGTCACGTTAAATTCCGTGCACAACTAACAATTTAAAAAATGTATAAAGCAAAATTATATCCAAATATAATTGTACTGTATATATGTGATATTTAGTAGTTTAAACAAGATGATATGCAGAATAATGACTAAATACCTTGTTTTGACGTTATTTTCCTGATTTGTGTATTCGTACCAAGTGTTGCCAGGGTCAGAGACCCAGGTTTTAAGTGAAACCATGTGATATGTAACTGCACGGGTTTCCGTATGCTTTTCTTTGATTTCTCAAGGACGCGCCAACTTTAACCACAGTGTGCACTAAGTCATCGCTTACAAAGCTATACAGTGAATATTTTACCTTGAAGGAATGTGCTAATGATTGTAGCAAATTATGGACACAGGCATAGGATGCATCTATATCTACATCTAAAATAATTCAAAGATTATATCATAGACCAAAACTAAAGAGCATTATTGTGATAATTGTTTAAAAATGATACTCATTTTAATATCCGATCAATTTGGCTTTGGCCAGTAACCATTGGCTACTTTAATCCCATACATTAGACTGTGCTGTGTATCGTGCGCCGTATGTTTTGTGAGGTCCGATCGTTGTGCCATTCTACCTAACGAGATAATAGACATCGTGTCCAGTGTATCTCTAGGATCTATTGGTCCCGGGGGGAGGTCTCGGTGATGATTCCGGTACGACCATAGGAAAGGGTTCCGGTCCCGACCCTCGGGGGAGGTCTGATTGTATGATATCGTTCGCTAGCCGTTCATGTGCAGACATAACATTACATGGCCTTTACATGTTCTTATTGTATAGTATCGGTAGTGTATGTATTGGACGCGATACGGACGTGTTGGTTGTCTGTTAAAACCTAGAAATAATCCCGAAATACAACTTAAGGGGACAGTTAGGAAGTTCTCACCTTTAACCTACCGATATTGTAGATTGGCATGATACGACCAAATCTAATATCACGATAAAAGATCAGGGTAGGAAAAGGCAAGTAAGGATTAAAACACAGATTGTAAACGTTTATTTGATAAAAAAAAAGTTTGCATGGGAGAAAATAGTTTTGGCTAAAACACACGAGATAACTCATGCACAATGTTGATGAAACGATGAAATGTTGAGTTGATACGATGATATGATGAGAAAACGTTCATATTTTATCTAAAATACCGATTTCTTTGAGATATTTAAAATACGATTATGTCTCACGACATTGAACAAAGTGTACATGTCGGAGACATCGTAGTACTTATCTCGTATGTGCTTAAAATCAATACAGTGCACTAAAATATGCTCAACTGAGAGAGGAGAATCACATGCATTGCATACGAAAGGATCCTCCCCTCTCAATAGATAGGAATGTGTAAAATATGTGTGTCCAGTTCGGAGCCGAAAGAGAACAACTTCCTCTCTGCGGTCTCTCCGACTGGACAGTTTAGTATTAAGTGTAGGTTGAATTTTAAACAGTTTATTGTTTGTTTCGGTAGACCACCTTTGTTGCCAATGGTGTTTGATGGCTAACTGAATTGAAGGTTTGATGTCGGTGTATGGTAGTTTCAAATCTGTTTGTGCTAGGCGAAGAGCAGTCTTAGCTGCTTTATCAGCCTACAAACTTGCAATGGAACGAAGAATGAAACGATTAATAGTAAAATAGTATTGGTTTTTTTTTTACTTTGTGTCTTGACACCCAATTGAAATCAACAGCACAACTCACAAACCATTTGTTCATTAAGATATAAGAGACGAAATTCCTAGGGAATAATGAAGATATCGTCCTGAAAAAATGTGTGTAACATGAATGACTGAGTCTTGTTAATATAAAGTTGCTTCACCGCCGACAGAGCATAAACGATACTCATCATTTGAACAATAATTGGTGTTTAATCGTGTATATATATGTCTAATTAACGCAAAGGCTAATACAAAATAATTTAGTTTACCTTTGGTGCATGCGCAATCAGTACTATATAGTGCCACGGATTTTTTTTCGGGATGAATCAATTATTTTTCATATGTTTAACTTGAAGTAAAAGAAGCTCAAACTTTTCAACGGTGGTAATGCTGTAAGTAAGTAACTTTTGTAACTGAAGAAAAATACCAATTCGTCTGCCCTGTTTTTGATGGAGAAAAATACCATTTGTCAGCGGTGGAGCATCTTTAGATAACTAAATCTGATCCCGGTACCACCGCAAGTAAAGCAGTAATTTCCAAATCAATCAAGATTACATAAGGCAATGTTGTCCTTAAATCAAACTGGAAGTTAAGTCTGATTCACCAAACAAATAAAGCATGCTCTGTGCTTTAATCTGTAAAACAAGGTCATTGCCATTGCACGTAAGAGCTTGTTTCTCGGAAATGTTATCTATTACTACATCATGTTCTTAATACCTGCATTACTCGAGCTTCCGTATAAACCAATGTAAACCTATCTAATATCTATGGGTTTTTTTTACAAATATTATTTTTGTACAATTTCGTATATTTTAAGATTGTCGTAATAATCGTTTTACTAATGCAGTGAACACGTAATGTAATATCATGTCTTATACATATATATATATATGTATATATATCAAATGTCTTCATTTAGGATTGAATGTGATAAATACCTCAGATTAGGAAACGAACTTTGTCTCGCTGAACGGGGAAACCATCCAAACCAGCTATTTGATTGATTAACTGAATTTTCCATCTCATCTTCGTGTTTTCGTTTTGACGCTTCGTTTGTCAGTATTTGTTTTTAACCAAGCGTTGAATTGTTATTGACGTCGCACGTAGACCCTAGCGGAAAACGGTATTGATATATGCTGATGATCGTTATACAGTCTCGCAATGGTGAAGACCGGTTAGTCCAATCTCAGTATAGCAGGATCAATTTGTCACACTGTTACATCTACAATTCAGCGGGATTACACTACAAAGTCTATGACATTGACCTAGAGATCCTTTATTCTATGAATTAAGCCAAATCGAGAGAAGAAACCAACATATAATTGAGTGGTATGTTTACATCGGTAAATAACTACATACATTTTTAGGCCTAAACTTTTTATGTTTCAATGTAATTATTACCACACGATTAACGACGGCTCCGCAGTTCCTAGTTCTACACCATAAACTTTACTTTTGAACATGTGTCATAAAACTCTACACAAACAAAAACTAAATAATTAATCCTTTGGTGAAATTGGAGCGGGGATTAGGTTGCATGTGAATTGTACGTTAGTTTTATGTTCTGTATATCGATATCCATTTCCATTGGTCACGGTCCACTTTGTATTCTAGATGTGGAACTGTTTGTTATTCAGAAAAAAAAATAGAATTTGATTAAACATGTCGTATGAATAATAAACTAAAACTCTATCACTTGTATCGTAAATCAGTGGAATAAAAAAGGTGTTTGGTATTATACACATACCGCAGAATTTCCAATACGTTTTATCTCTACTTCCATTTTTTTGCCATAAAAGGACGATAAATATCCTAGTGGATCAATCGACTGCCGTTTTTACTTTTTACCTATGTTCATGTCAATTAGTATGTAAATAAAATTATTGTAATAGCCGACATTCCGCTGACTTACGTCATCAGCGGTAACTATACAGCATCTAAACCCCATTTCACGCGTGCGAGCAATAGTTGTATATTATTTAGTACTGGCGCGATAGCTATTTATTTCTCAAAACTTAGGAAAATTTCTCGTTTTCACCCAACAAATCGATAAAAGTTATAGAAATATCTCCTTTATATTAAAACAGATATGGATAGTTTTGAATTACGGTAAGCACACCTCCGCGGCATTATTGTTATTTATTTCCATTCACATTTGCGGATAACATTGGTAATTGCTCACCCACACTAGCAATATAATGTATAGTTTGTAATGGTAAAAAAACATTCACATTAAATTACTGCAAAACTATGTCCTGTCTCAGAATGCTTTTGGAATAGCTAAGGGAGTTGAAAAAAAGAATACGTCGCAGTTCATGAAGAGATACGCGAGGAAACGGACCCCCATTTTTCTGCCTGATTAAGAAACAACAACCCTTTCCCTGTTGGTATGCAAAATATTAATAAAAGTTTCATGCCAGAACTTTTTTTATAAAGGGTTAGTAGACAAAAAATGGCTAAAAATGGTGGATTTTGTAGCTCAAAATTACAGGGTAGGGGTAGCATATGTTGTTATTCTGAGAAAAAATTTAGTCATATTAATCAAATCTGGTATGTTTTTAAAGAAGACTACTTGAAAATAGATTTCTACAAACATCCATACATATCAAACACCTCATTTGGAAATTATGGCTTTAATATCTTATGTATATGTTAAAAACATTAAAATTCCCATAAAATCCAATAATTTGTCAACTAGGTATCTTTGAGTGACAATAGCTCAAAAACGAGCACACGGACATCTGTTTTTCTTCTCTTTTCTTTTATGGCATAAACTCCTATTTCCAAAAATCTAAATAAGTAAAAAGTTTAATACAAGAAAATTTTGACTTCTCAGATGAGTACATCCTTAAGCAAAACAAGTTCCAACCGTATTTATTCTCAATTATCATTCTCCACAAACTCACAATTTCTATGTCCTTTTTTAAATATTTTTGTATTAGTAAATTGACTTTCAGTATTTTGAATTTATTATATATTTGAAATGATTAAGAAAAAAACCAAACAATTTTTCATGATTCGTCCTTCCGAATTTCTTAATAAATTTGGTATCAACACAAAAGTCATAAATTAAACAACAAAGGGGAAAATACCTCAATGGTGTTTGCAGAAAATTGAAATGTGCTTAGATACCCAGGAACTTATCTTTATGGTAAGAATCTGACTAAAATAAGTAATGATTATCATTCACATTATTGTTGACTAAGACAACAGGACATAACTATGTCATGCTTTGATTATATATACAGCACTATTAATTCAGTCTAGCTTACATAAAGTGTGTACTAAACGATCACATTATATATACAGCACTATTAATTCAGTCTAGCTTACATAAAGTGTGTACTAAACGATCACATTATATATACAGCACTATTAATTCAGTCTAGCTTACATAAAGTGTGTACTAAACGATCACATTATATATACAGCACTATTAATTCAGTCTAGCTTACATAAAGTGTGTACTAAACGATCACATTATATATACAGCACTATTAATTCAGTCTAGCTTACATAAAGTGTGTACTAAACGATCACATTATATATATACAGCACTATTAATTCAGTCTAGCTTACATAAAGTGTGTACTAAACGATCACATTATATATACAGCACTATTAATTCAGTCTAGCTTACATAAAGTGTGTACTAAACGATCACATTATATATACAGCACTATTAATTCAGTCTAGCTTACATAAAGTGTTACTAAACAATCAAGAATATTACAAATTAATCGTCAGCTTCATAATTTGTACAAACGTTCACATCCATATATCAAATTAATTCAGTCGAGCTTACTTAAAGTGTGTACTAAACGATAAATTATATATTCAGCACTCATTAATTCAGTTAGCTTACATAAAGTGTGTACAAACGATCACATTATTGATACAGCACTATGTTTCAGCTAGCTTAAAGTGTTATTAAGGTAGTCTTTCTGGTTTTATCTCCATATTATTAATAATCACATGATATATTAACACTTTTTTTCGTCCTTCATGTGTGTACTCGTCAGTGATGATATATTTAAGCATTGAACTGCATTTGGCTATAAATCATTATATTAGATATACTCCGTTCCATTCCATACCACCGGCCACGGTCTTATGTAACTGTACAGTGTAAGTAACAGGCTAGTCCTTGTCTGTCACAGACCGAAATATAAACTAAAGCAGCGTTTTATTATCAATGCAAGAATAGCAAATATCGACAATTTGACAAAACGTTCATCCAAATTCAAAATTGGTCGACCTCTGGTAAATATAAATTAAATTAACTATCATAAATATCTTTATCTTTATATTGCATAGCTCATTGAACGCTATTGTTGCTTAATGTTATTAGGTAGTCTTTCTGGTTATATTTCCTTGAAAAACTATCGTTGGCCCGAACAGCATAGATATGTATAGACTGAATTATTAATAATCACATGAAATATTAACCATTTTTTTTCGTCCTTCTACGCCAACACTAATTATTTTTTCTACTCGGGCAATATACCACCATATTGACCTCAACAAAGGTCCATAATAGAATTATAACTGCAAACTGAATGAAATGCAGTTTCACTGTCCTGCAGGTAGGACATAAGAATTGTACTGACTGCCTCTATTGTATGACCGTGAAAAGGCGACTAAATTCAGAACTTATTTTCTGCTTCTTAACTTCTTTCTAACGTCTGTCTTGAGGCCATCTCACTTTTGGCTATCAGTTGAGCGCTCGCCCCTCTGAGTTAGGCTCTGTGTTCTGTCACCTGGACGAGATACACCACAGTCTATAACAAAAATAATGTCCCTGCTTACGCTCAGCATTAAGGTAGTGGGACGACTGGTTAACACGTTATCAGTATAATGTGACCGGGTGGGGTGTGTTGCTTGTTTTTTTCGACTGCATGCTTCAATGATATAGCACTATCATAAGAGCGACAGTTCCACTAAAGAAGAGGACAACACGAGTATACCACAGTCTCTCAAAACACCCACCTCTCACTTTACACTTACCACATGCCCTGCAGGTAGGGCGTTAGAATTGTACCTGCTGCCCCTATTGCATGATCGTAAAAGGCGACTAAATTTAGGATCTTATCTTTTCCTTTCTTCCTAACTGACTTTATCTTTCCTAATGCCTTCCTTGGCACCGCCTCACTTTTGGCCTTGCGTTGAGCGTTCGCCCCTGTGAGGTAGGCTCTGGGTTTTGTACCCTGGCCGAGACACACCAAAGTCTATAAAAGTGGTAGTTTCTGCTCCTGCTTAGCGCTCAGCAAACGGGGAGTGGGACGACTGGTTCGCCCGTTGTCAGTATAATGTGACCGGGTGGGGTGTGTTGCTTGGTGTCTTCGGCGGCATGCTTCAGTAATATAGCACCTATAAAAAGGGCAATAGTTCCACTATACAAGAAGACATAACATGAATTTACCGCAGTCTCCCAAAACACGCACCTCGCACAACATACACGCAACACACCGCATTCATGGGAGGCCGTCCTTACATGACCATAGCTGTTAATAGGACGTTAATTAATCAAACAAACAAACAAACAAACAAACACTTACCACATACACGGGAGGCCATTCTTAAATGACCCTGGCTGTTGTTAATAGGACGTTAATCTAAAACACTAGACAAAACCAAAAGAATGCAGCTGAATGCTTAAATATTACATTCGATAACAATTTTATGGTAAAGTCCAAAGATTTTTTTTTTTGCATATATTATCAATAAAGAATTAATTATGGCAAGGATGGAACAGCCGTTTTAGCGTCCTTACATGACCCTGGCTGTTAGTTAATAAGTTAGTCAAACAAACTTAGTGGGTTTGCAGAGAAAATATAAATATAAAAGGATGAAACTATTGATGTTATGGCGACAAAAAAACCTAAAAATTCAGAAAATACACAAGTCCTCAATGTTTAATACACATGCACTAATCGGTGTCATTATGCAGATGCACTAAAGCATTAAAAGCAATTTTTACAATAAGTCTTAATTGGGGACTTCCGAATGCGTCATTGCATACCACCTGTTGGCTCAGTTAAGTGTACACCCAATTGTACACCATTTACCTACACGAGAGTTGATTGTACACCATTTACCTACACGAGAGTTGATTGTAAACCATTTACCTACACGACAGTTGATTGTACACCATTTACCTACACGACAGTTGATTGTACACCATTTACCTACACGACAGTTGATTGTACACCATTTACCTACACGATAGTTGATTGTACACCATTTACCTACACGACAGCTGATTGTACACCATTTACCTACACGACACAGTTGATTGTACACCATTTACCTTCAGTTGATTGTACACCATTTACCGGTAGCTTATTTTGTCCTTAAATGATATTGAAAAGAAAAGCTCAAAAGCACAATGAGATGGCAGCATAGGTATGCAGATTAGCAATCAGTTATTCGTTATCTGCAATCAACCAATTCGAAGCTAAACAATGACATGTGTACCTCAAAGCAAACATTTATGAATGTGCATACGCCAGTTTCTTGTATAGAATTGGCGGTACGAATAGAAAATTAACAAAACTTGAAAACTTCACCGCTGAGAAATGTTATTTTTCACTATTAAAAACAGGAGCAGACGAATGAGTATTTTTCTTCAGTTAACAAAGTTACTTACTTTTCACCATTACCACCATTGAAAAGTTTGAGCTTCTAATTTTACTTCAAGTTAAAAATATAAATAAAAAAATAATTGCATCCCGAAAAAATTCCGTGGCACTATATTCTATATAGAATGAAGTACTGATTGCGCATGCACCAAAGGCGAAATAAATTATTTTATATTATTTTTGTGTTAATTAGGCATATGAATACACGATTAAACACCAATTATTATTCAAATGATGAATATCATTTATGCTCTGTCGGCGGTGGAGCATCTTTAACAAAACAAAAAAAAACGTAAAATATAGTTGTTATGAGAAAGAATGGATGCTTCAGGATTTTCCACAATAAAGTATTTGTTGGTGTAATAAGGCAATTCTTTGGTCGATATCGGTTCTTGCCTGTCCATTGAAAGTGGCATTCCCAAAATCTTCCCAAGTCTGATTTAGTATATGAAGTGACTAATGATGTGAGAAGGCGATTCCTCCCTACCAAAATATTCCTGTGTAGATACTAAGACGGTCACGGTTACCTGATTGTATCAGCACGATATCCCTGACAAAAACAGCAGACTTTTTCCTGTGAGGTATAAAAGGTAGATTTAATGATAGTTAGATATTTCATTAAGGATTTAGTATGCATAGCTAGGCACGCTTCAAGGAAACTCCATGATTCGTTCAAAGATACCGTCTGTATCTTTGTACATACGCTGGTGAAGACAAAAAAAAAGTCTACAATAAAAAAGGCATTATTTTCTTGTAAACATTTATTTTCTTTCGCACCTCTGTGGCACCTGTATAGTACATTAAATGTGTACGATAGTAGTATTGTGATACCTTCTATATGTACTGTAGAGAACAACCGACCAATAGTTTTCACAGAGGCCCCGCCGTTAATACTTTGGAATACTGGGCTTTCTGATTTTTTAACCAAACCCTAGGGATCCTTAAATAACCTTTATACAATTAGGAACCTTCACTTTAAGTTTGTATAAAGAAGTTATTTTGAAATGGTTGACCGCATCTTCATGATGAACGCACCAATGAAAGGTTTGATATCAAAAGCCTATATTTCTCCATGTTCCGGATTGAAAAGAACTTTCATACCGGACGGTCAGTACATTTCATTATATTAGTGCAAACAATCCGTTACTCGCTCATTTTTATAAAAAGATATAAAATCAAATAAACTCCGAATTCAGGTACATGTATATCGTCGCCTTAAATAAGTGCAGAATTCATTAAACCGTGACACCTGTGTGTGAGATATGGGGAGAATGTAACATTTAGGTCAAATACCTTCTCAGGGTACCATATTCACCGCTCTTAATATACCATTTACACAAGATGTATGCCTTTATAGATAGGTGGGTTATGTAGGCGATTTTCTGGGTCATCCACAATTAGATTTTAATTTTAATTTTATACAGATTTCTTGAGAATTCGAATAGATTTAGACACTATCTTAGTAAAAAGAAGATGAGTTATATTTTTGCGTGGGATGTATCTATAACAGAATTATGAAATGAAAGTTCCATATCATGTTCCTCTGTTAATAACTTGTCTAGGATCTGAGCTCCTCCTGTATTAAATAAAGAAACCTCAGGTGTCTTTGCAAGCCGTCGTATCTTTGATTTAAAAGGTTTGTTTAGTAAAGGTTAGAATTTACAATTTGCTGACCAAAGCTTTATATAGATATTTATCGAGAAAAAATAACGATACTATTGTAATTATCACTCTATTGGACGGACATTGTGATCCCAGAATTTATAAGGGGAGTAACATTAATAACTTTCGTATCATATGTATGGTTATTTTTATCATAGAATATATATGATTCAAGACGCGCTAGCATCAAATACGCGGTCTCGGGTGGATAAGTAATGTTACGGTATGTTAATGATACACTGTCGTTAGTATATATTACCTTTTTTTGTATTTAGCAAGTGTTCAGGCGTGGGCTCTCATATTCCTCGAGAATTTTAAACATAATATCAATGTTCGTTCTGTGATGTTACGACATTATTTCCATTTTATAATTCTGTCAATGCATACAGTTCGAACGTGACATGCGTAGTAAAAAATAACATTGTAAGTGAATATTAAAAATAGAAATGGTGCTCATAAATTCTATAAGGATTTCGAAAACATATGAAAACAATAATGCAAGCCTCTATGGCTATTACAATTATTTTGAGAATTCCTGTTGGTAAAATACAAATGGTGTCTTATGAATTTTGGTACGCATTAATCCTGGTGGATACCAAGTATAATTCCTTTCAATACATGTAAGTTTGAAATTTCAATATGCAAACCATACACGTGATTTGTCGTATAATATAGTATGATAGCTCATCTTAACCATACAAGTTACGATAATAGTTGGAAGAGGAGGAGGGGTAGTGGCAACATGCCTTGTTAGTTAAGATTAAGACTTGAATGGCTCATTTGAATTGCTGACAGTAAGCACAAAATTCTTCTAAAGTATGACGCACACTTTTAGCTGAAAACCTAAAAATATTTTATATACGTATGTTATGATAAAATATTAAATTGATTGAAACATAAACTACAAGTAAACCATTGCTTTACCCAATTGTCATGAACATTAATTATTACATATATCTAAAATTCTATTTTTTTTTTCTATTATTTAAAAAAAACCCGCATTTTGTTCAATGCTCCATGTCATTAATAATACATTTTCCTTTCGCAGAAGCAAATTCCATATTTAGGTATTAAAATTTTCACTTTTCACTTCTTCAATTAAGCTACCGTACGACTAACTTCATTAGGGATATTTCGTACTTGCCTACGTATTTATACTTTTGTTGTTTTGTCAAGTTTTATTCAATCTCCTGATTGGGTTTCTGTCGCCTCTGACTATTAATACCCTTAATGAGAGCTACGTCACTCACTGGCCAAAGGTAACTCTTCAGTCAGGTGTCGGATTCACTGGCGTCACCATGTGGGGCCCATAGCTCATGACATTCATCAGCGAGTGATGTAGCTTTAAGGTGACAGACTAGTCCTTACTGTCTGGAGTGACTGCATACGAGATGATGTTTGATTAATTTGTAAGGACGGTCTCCCATGCATGCGGTGTGTTGCGTGTATGTCGTGCGAGGTGCGTGTTTTGGGAGACTGCGGTATATTCATGTTGTGTCTTCTTGTATAGTGGAACTGCTGCCCTTTTTATAGTGCTATATCACTGAAGCGTGCCGCAGAAGACACCAAGAAACACGCCCTACCCGGTCATATTATACTGACAACGGGCGAACCAGTCGTCCCACTCCCTGTATGCTGAGCGCTAAGCAGGAGCAGAAATTACCATTTTTATAGACTTTGGTGTGTCTTGGCCATGGGACAGAACCCTACATCACAGGGTGCGAACGCTCAACTCAAGGCCAAACGTGAGGCGGTGCCAAGGGAGGCATTAGGAAAGATTAAGTCAGTAAGGAAGAAGAGAAAAGATAAGATCCTAAATTTAGTCGCCTTTCATGAGCATGCAATAGGGGGCAGCAGGTACAATGCTAACGCCCTTCCCTGCAGGGCAGGCATACGAGATGAACAGGATATTAGGCATCTTTAGAATTTTACGATTTGTTATTTTATTCTTCCAACACAAAACCGGCGAAGGCGCTTAAGTTCGAAAAATAAATACAGAAAAAGCCAAAAGTTCGCATGGAAATCTACAAATACCCAATTATGATTTCCGTAAATGACCCATCGCATTGTTATCATGTTCTGTTTCTTGTCTATTATTATATTTTGGAACAGTGACATTGTTCTTCTTACTCACTCACGTGATACATTTTTTCACGTCAAGGGTCAATGAATGTAGGTATTTATCTTATTGAGCCGATCCTAAATTTATCTTGTGTCTAAACTCTGTGGCATCTATTTTATAGTGATTTTATTTCAAAATGTTTAGTTACACAATAGTTTCCTCAAGTATATGAAGGCATTTATGTATTTTCATCATACCTGGCTTAATGTGGAGATAGGTACGTATGGACGTTTTGACATTTTTTTTAGATTTATCGCACCAGATAGGTGTAGCCGATCTAGTAAAAAGATGATGGTTAATGAAGTCACTAGATAGATGAATTCCATCGAATGTTAACTACTAGTTTGCGAGATAATTCAGTATTATTGTATGAGAAAGTTTAATGGATTTACATTTAATTTCAGTTTAGAATATACAAAATAAAATATTATTTTTAAAAAAAATGCACTATTCCAATTCACCAACTCTGTTATTCTTATTTTTTCATTACCTTAAAATCAATGTTGTTTTAAAACGCCGTTTGTAATTTTAGAGCAGATTGGCGGATACAATGGCGCTATAATACCACAAAGTAAAAACTTCTTCAAGAAAGGTGGTGTTCAAGCTAATGTTAAAAATCCCATAGAAACTGCCCACAGCCCAATTTTCTTGAAACTTTGCATATTGAAAGTACTACAAATTTTCCCTTTAAAACGGCACTTCTTTTTCCTTTTATGATTTTAAAAAGGCCCAAAGGGCCTGAATTCTTTGTAGTCATTCTCATTAAAACTAAATGCACAAACATGCCAAAAAAGGTTAGCCTTTGTTAAATATTCTACATTTTTTACTCATAAATCATTTGAGTAGATCTTATACTTTATATTTAAGTCATTTCTTTTAGATTTTTAACGAAAAATTTTGTTTGAAATAATATTTTTTACGAAAAAGTAACACTTTTTGGAAAAAGCAAAAACGAAATATTGCTCTTTGTCATCTCATTTTACCCTGTTACTGGTTTTGTCCACAATTTTACTCCTATTTAAAAATACTCCCATGACATTTTCTGTCAAAGTGTAAATTAGGTTCAAAATTAAAATCCGGGAAAACTGTTTTTGAGTGACTTCAAAATAGAGAGTGCATGTAGCAACGGACCACTTCTTTGTTAGTATACCTAGTTATACATTTCCAGTTTATGATTCCAGAGTCCGATGTAAGTGAAAATCAGTGTACAGTAATAATTTTTGATGCTAAATATAATGGTAACACTTTTTAAAATATTGGTTGCCATGGTAACAAAACGGAGGCCTCTGATTGGCTGAAATTTAAATGATGTCAGAATGAAATAGTATAACATGGTTACACTTTCAAAAAGATTAGTTGCCATGGAAACAAAATGGAGGCCTCTGATTGGTTGAAATTTAGATATTGTCAGATTTAAGTGAAAATTAGTATATATGGGTTATAAGATATGCTGAATAACATGGAATCCCTTTTTAAAAGATTGGTTGCCATGGAAACGAAATGGAGATATCTGATTGGTTGAAATTTAGATATTATTAGGTATTAATGAAAATTGGTACATATGGGTTATGGGGTATGCCGATTGAGATACATTTTGTAGTAACAGTTTTAAATACATTGTTGCCCTTGTTTCGAAATAAAAGATTGCTCAAAATTAAGATTGTAGCCTTTGTGGTGCTGGTATTATTTTTAAAATTATACATACTTTAATTGAAAATCAAATGTAACTCTGTTTCCCTCTTTAATCATTTTAATTCAATTTAAAATATATTTTATCTACATAAGAGAGATGGATAATCTTAATTTGTATCTTTTGCGTTTAAGTTGCTGACGAAAATATAATTCTTTCCAATAATTATATGATTTTTGATATGAAAAGAGAAACTATTGTTTTACTCAAGAGCATATCTAGTTGTTTGGATTTTTGTACTGTTAGGGAAGATGCATGAATAGAAATGCAATAATGTTAGAGTACATATATGTTAGTTAACAAAAATTTCTATCACTAACTGTTGTTTTATTATGGTGTCTATGATCAATTTTAAATTTATGCTCAACTAGGGCAAATATTGATTTTTTTTTAGAAAATTCCCCTTGCTACATTTCAGCTTATAAAATGTTATTTCCCGGATATCAATTTTTTTTGAAAAAGTATATTTTATAAGATTATACCTATAGCGTGTTTTTAAAATGGTTTAAAAGTGTGGACAAAATCGATAACATGCCAAATATTTCGAGCAAACCCAATATCCTCAATTTTTATACTGACAAAAAATTGAGGTCTGTTTGCTTCAAAATCAATTTGTCGTAAAAATAATTCGTAAATATCATTACAAATGGATATGAAATAAAGAATGAAGTATCTTTTATTAACAAAAATACTTAAAAAATGAAAATTATGTTCAAAAGATGGACACAAGGGGTCCCCTTGCCATATACCCAAAGTAATTTTAGAAAACATAATTTCAGGCTCTTTATGCCTTTTTAAAATATACAAAATAAATAAACAGCACATAAAAAGTAGTTATGTACCTAGACCTTTAACACTGCAAAATTTGAAAAAAAATCGGCACGTGGGCGGATTTTGCAACCCCACCTTTGGATGATTTTCTCTGGATTTGATTGAATAATGAAAAATAATTGGACTACATTTTTGGTCATCTGTCCTGAAGGGTCAGGATGACCTAGTCATCATGCACCGTCCGTCGTCGTACGCCGTGTGCCGCGAGTAAATTTTTCATTCAAACGACTTCTTCTCAATAACCGAAAGGCCCAGGGTACTGATATTTGGCCTGTAGCATGCTGGGATGACGGCCAACAAGTTTGTTCAAATGAATGACCTTGACCTTCATTCAAGATTACATGGGTCAAAAAGGCTAAAATCTTTAAACGACTTCTTCTCAAGACCCAGATGGCCCAGGGTACTGATATTTGGCCTGTAGCATGCTGGGATGAAGGGCTACCAAGTTTGTTCATATAAATTATCTTGACCTTCATTCAAGATCACAGGGGTCAAATAGGCTAAAATCCTTTAAACAACTTCTTGTCAATAACTAAGAGTCCTAGAGACCTGATATTGGGCCCGTGATATGCTGGGATGAAGGTCTACCAAGTTTGTGCATATGAATGACCTTGATTTTCATTCAAGGTCACGGGGGTCAAAAAGGCTAAAATCTTTAAAACGACTACTTTTCAAGATCCAGATGGCCCAGGGTACTGATATTGGGCCCGTAGCATGCTGGGATAAAGGGCTACTAAGTTTGTTCAAATGAATGACATTGACCTTCATTCAAGGTCACAGGGGTCAAATAGGCTAAAATCTTGAAACGACTTCTTCTCAAGAACCAAAAGGCCCAGGAAACTCATATTGGGCCTGCAGCATGCTCGGATGAAGGGCTACTAAGTTTGTTCAAATGAATGACCTTGGCCTTTATTCAAGGTCACAGGGATCAAATAGGCTAAACTCCTTTAAACAACTTCTTGTGAATTACTAAGAGGCATAGAGACCTGATATTGGGCATATGGCATGCTGGGATGAAGGGCTACCAAGTCACAGAGGTCATATAGGCTAAAATCTTTAAACAACTATGTCGTATTGTACTAATAGTCAGATGACCGTTAAGGCCCATGAGCCTCTTGTTTTTCAAGACACGTTTTCCCACACAAAACGAAGAAAATTGTAATTGGTCATTTGCGTACTGGAATACAGGTCTTTTGTCTGAAATCCTTTCAGATTTATTACACTGGCTAAAAGAATAAGATCTGCATCCTTACTCCTTTTCTTTACTTGATCAGCTAGTTGACCTTTGAGTTTCTTAATCACTGGACAGTCATCTTCCTTGACAGATGTGAAAGATTTCAGCTTCAATAAAGTTGGAATAACTTTAAGGAGTGTTGGCACATTTTCTGCACAAAGTATACTTGTGGCAATTTCGAAAGGCTTCAGCACTTCTACTATTTTCTCAACTAATCCTTGTTCTTGAAAGTTGTATGAATATGTCTTGATCGCATCTGTTGCAGCTTTTCCATATTTAGGGTCATGCACAACTGCCATGATAGGGGGAGTTTGCTCCAATAGCCGTTCCAACATGGACAAGCTACTATTCCATTTCGTAGGGCAGTCTTGGATGAGTTTATGGGTCTTCTTCAATTGCACAAGCTGATGGTCCCTCAGAAAGTCTGCAGCACTGCTTGACTGGTGAAAGAATGCCACAAGTTTCCGCCCTTTTCCTAGAAGTTTTGATATCTCGGGAATGCCTAGAGCAGTTTTGACAGCCAAATTAATTCGATGTCCGTAACACCCAAACCTTTGCCATTTGAGAATATCAAATGCCTTTATCTCATTAGCAGCATTATCTGTTGTTGCTGTTGGTGTGGGGATATTCCATTTGTTTTTGGTAGCCATCAAGGCTTCTGCTATTGCTTCACCTGTGTGAGACCCTGTGATTTTTCTGGTTTCCAGGACCGCTGATTGTAGTTTCCATTCGGATGTTATAAAATGAGCCGTAACTGTTTGATAACTTTCTGTCGCAATGCTGGTCCACCAATCGTGTGTAATAGCTATGTCTTTTTGTCATTGTAGTTTTTAATTTCTCTGAGATATCCTCCTTCTTCTTAACCAACATAGATGTTACAGTCTTTCTGCTTGGAGCTTTGTACCTTCAAAGAACAAACAAAAACTAAATGTATATTTGTTTTGAACAAATTCTAACAAAATGCAAAAATATTTCTATCAATTGAATTTTTGATCACATTCATTCTTTTGGCAATTCCACAGTTGAAGAAAAAGTATCATAAACCTTCATGTTTTCAAATATAAGAAAAAAAATCAATAATTGATGATTTTTTTACACCTTGTATTAACACCTTGTATTAAACATGTTTGTTTGTTTGTTTGATTTATTAACGTCCTATTAACAGCTATGGTCATGTAAGGACGGTCTCCCATGTATGCGGTGTGTTGCGTGTATGTTGTGCGAGGTGAGTGTACTGGGAGACTGCGGTATGTTTGTGTTGTGTCTTCTTGTATAGTGGAACTGTTGCCCTTTTTATAGTGCTATATCACTGAAGCATGCCGCCGAAGACACCAAGCAACACACCCCACCCGGTCACATTATACTGACAACGGGCGAACCAGTCGTCCCACTCCCTGTATGCTGAGCGCTAAGCAGGAGCAGAAACTACCACTTTTATAGACTTTGGTGTGTCTCGGCCAGGGGACAGAACCCAGAGCCTTCCTCACAGGGGCGAACGCTCAACTCAAGGCCAAAAGTGAGGCGGTGCCAAGGGAGGCATTAGGAAAGATAAAGTCAGTTAGGAAGAAGAGACAAGATAAGATCCTAAATTTAGTCGCCTTTTACGATCATGCAATAGGGGCAGCAGGTACAATTCTAACGCCCTACCTGCAGGGCCATACCGTGGATGCAAACTATTGAGGAGATCTGTGAAGTATGAACTGTCGACTAGGCTATACTTTTCGAACAATGAGTTTGAGCAGCTGGTCATTCAAAAGCTTAGCTCTGTCAGCAGGTAAAGTTGGAAGGAAATTTTTCAGACTAAGATCGATTTTTGGTTGCATCAAAGTTTTACTTGTACCAGTCTCAAGCTCGTCTGACATTAACTGGTTGTGTGCACTTTTCAAATGTACCATCATATTTGTCGTGGTTCCTTAAAAAATAAAATATAAACAACGTCATTTGATTTTTTTTTACACAATTTGAATTTCATAAAGAAAACAAACAATACAAATTAAAGCATTGGTTCTTAAATTCCAAACAGTAGTTTAAACGAAAACAAATTTCAACAACGTGTAACAGTAAATCCTGACGCACGGACGATTTGACATCAACTTACCTTTATTCGCATATAATTTAAGACACACGCGACACACTGCCGATTTTATATCCAAATTCTCCTTATTTGAAGGGCCATCTTTAATTTTTTTAAACCCGAAATATCGCCACACTCGCGAGGAGTTGGCTCCTGGGTGATTATACAGTTTGTCGTCCATTTTTTGTACAGCGTCTGGGTCACTTGTACGCTTTACAGGTATGCATGTAAGGTCAAGCGTTTACGCAACCCTATTAACTAAAATCTAAAACAAAGTCCGGTGTTGATTCCGGAATACAGCGTAAATTGCACTAATCGATTTAGTTTTTTTGTAATCGATTGTCGCTTAGATTTGCTTCAATCGATCAATTATCGATTATAATCGATAATCGGCCCACCACTATTAAAACCCATCCTTAATAATCATTTTCACCTGCCCGTTATTCGGCTACGACTACTTTAATGCTTGTTTGCTTCGTTAATTAAAGTCCTATTAACAGCCAAGGTCATGTAAGGACGGCCTCCCATGTATGTGTTGTGTTTTCTTGTATTGTGGAACTATTGCCCTTTTTATAGTGCTATATCACTGAAGCATGCTGCCGGAAGACATCAAACAATACACCAAATTATACTGGGAGCAGGCGAGCCAGTCGTCCAACTCCCTGTATACTCAGCGTTAAGCAGGAGCAGAAACTTCCAGTTTTACAGTCTTTCTAGGAAGAAGAAAGTTAGTTAGGAAGAAGAGAAAATTAGTCGCCTTTTACAATCATGCAATAGGGGCAGCATGTACAATTTTAAAGCCCTACCTGCAGAGTCTACTTGAATGTATAACCTGGTTTAGATAATTTGTAATGTCCAGGAAACACTTTCTAAACCTTTCGTTATATATACAATGAAACATTATTGTAAAAGACGATGCAAGAGTTTTTAGTGGAAAGGTACAAAGCCAATATCACTACACACCTAATGTTAGATGCAATTAGAAGATGTTTTGTATTACTCAGTAGTAAACCAATATCATATTTTAAATTGTATACGAGGTACTAGATATTGTTTTTGAATGAAAACCAATTTCTCATAAACTTCTCAACCATTGCAATAATACTTTGGGACTTATTGGGAATTAAGACTAGCAACTCATTTTTACACAAATGGTGGCCTCCATGGAAATCAGATCAATTTCTACAAAGCATTGTAAAATAGCTCATGAAAATGATAAAAGCATGAAGATCATTAGTAGGTCGAACTAGTTTGTTAATGTTTATTTCTGGGTACAGGCGAGCTTCCTGTACCTAACATTACTGTGAATGTATGTTTGATCCCGAGCGTCCGTCATTAAATCTAATGAGAATCATCCCATGTCCATGATCTGAAACTAATCCACATTACTTTTTATGACCTCTCACAGACCTTGCTTTGTGTGTAGTAATAAATGTACGTACGAAGGAAAAGTTTCGTAATAACCTTATCCATTTATTGAAAAATGGTATACATCTTATAGTGATATAGCATAGGTAGGCCATTTCCTCTCCCAGAAAAGTTACAAATGTACCGGTTTGAGTTCTGATACGTTGCAAGATCTCTCGTTTGAAGGCGTGTATTCTTTTTAAGATTGCCTATGTACGAAGTGGTGATCCTAAGTATTATTTGCACTATTTCGTATCTAGACGGATGTGTTTTCTTCATTGTGATAAAATCTGTGATTGTGCAAAACAGTATATGACCTGACAGAACACGATGGAAAAAAACCCACTTGATAAGCGGTTTGACCATGTGACCTATTCAGATATGTGTTCCGCACTGTTCGTGAATATCATCATGCATACCTACATGCATATCTTAACACGTAGAGGTATGATCTTGACACAGAACAATGAGAGGACGACCCGACTTGTATAACGCTGTATTCGTGAAACAATACACGTGACCTGGTTCTGCCAACATAGTTTGTGAATAGGAACAATATTTGTTCGCACGTGCTTTGAATGTCCGAACATAATGACCACAGCATTTAGGTCAAAAATTCGGAAATGACTTCAAGACCTCAAAGACCAAGTCACAGTGGCCAATAGTAGTAGATTATAAGTCTTGCGAAGATCGTTGACGTCGAACAATTTAAATTATTATCATTGAATTACTTTATTAATTGGGAGTTTGGCCCAGCTGAAGGTTAAGTACTCATCACACACATGAAATCGTAGATCGGATGGATCCCTGGAAATGTCGTGTGACAAAAATTCAGTTTGATCAAAAAAAAGTGCGAGCACTCCCCTCTTACCTTTGTAAACAAATATTGGTTTGAAACCAGTGTGGTCAGTCGTCCACTATCAGGGTTCCATGAAACAGATACCTGTTGGTCAAGTGGTCAGCTGCGAGATATTATCTGACCAGCATGCGTCTATAGCACACATGTTTCATTCCGCTGGTGGCCAGACACATGGATAGGATTTGACTGGTCGTTACGTCCTCACTGTCTTATGATATCAGGGATCAGTGACGCCCCCTCGCGGATCGCTAATTACCCCCCTGATTCCTGTCCGATGACAGCAGAGATATGGACGATGAATGAAGGGATACATTAATCTATATAGCATTGGCGTGGAGTCGCGGAACTCGGGTCGTCCAGAATTTCGTTCTAGAACCAGAGACGATTAAACTAACATCCGGACTGGTCTCACTTAACCTCCGGAGTAATCACACTAATATTCGGACAGGTCAGACCCAAAGTTCCGGACTGGTTGTTATTGTTATAATGTGTTTTTTAATCTTAATTTCAACAATATGCTGATATAGACACTTAAAGTGTTACAATGGAATCCAGTAGGCGTTTTTCAATAGTTAGCCCAGATGTTGGAAAACCTACAGAAAAACCTAGACGTGTCTCGATTCAAACCTAGACGTGTCTCGATTCTCATTCCGAATTCCAGGACGGGATCCATAGCCTCGGAAACGTTTGAGAGGACGAGGAGAAGCTCCCGTGTAAAGGTAAGCTATCGTTCTCAATCCGCGAGACTTCATAACGCTTTGATTCCTTTATTCTGCACGTGCGTTAGGAATGCGTTAGGAATGCCAAATGCTCGTGCACCAGCTAACGAGATGTTCGTTCGCCTTGATGTGCATTTTATTTTAACATCTTAACAATTGGTAATATTGAGCCTATTTAAGTTTAGTTATCGCTATTTCCCGACGGAATTAAGATCAGCTGGGCCTTTATTTCCTTGTCTATATACTGTCTGTAATTGACCATCAGTTCCTATCCTACCTTGGCTAACACAGACAGTGGTTTTATTTACGCCGGAACATCTAGATCGGATATATAGTGTTAATTGTGTGACTAGATGGTGTGTCTAGGGATTAGCGTTGACCAGTGTCCGTTTGTCCGATATGTCGGAGGTACAACAATACATCTCCCTCTATTTGAGGAAGTTGAAGCGACTGCACAAGGAAGTAAGTATGTAACTGCCACACCCACCTGGCAAGACTTCCTTTGTAAACAATACACAACAAAGTCATTAACTGAAAAAAATAGTTGTCTGAGTAATAAATAACAATAAACTTTGACAAATGTGATCAAGGTAGGTGGTTAGTACTGCGCATTAAGGAAAAGTCCTGCCAGTTTTGGAAACATTCAAAGACATATATTCTTCGTATCAAATGATAATTTTCGTGTCATTTACCAATAATATTGGCAGCTCTAACGAAGGTATCAGTTTGTTATATAACGCATCAAATAATTGCTGATTGGACTCGGGGATGATTTAGTCTTGAAATTCACGAAAACAAATGAATTCTGATTTGAATCGAAATCGAATGAAATAATTTATCGAAATCACTTGATACTGATATACATTGTACTTTTTTAAAGTCCTCACCTTTAGTCTTGACAAAGCTTTAACGCCAAATGTTCAAGGCAGTACTGAATAACTAACTAATAAAGGCGTCATTTTGTAAGATAATTTACATGTAGGTGACCATGTGCTCTCAAGAAGTTTTATTCGCATATTTTGGAATCTCAGCTTTAGTTGTTTATGAATAACAAATGTGAATTGTACAAATATACACCAAAACATATAATACTCGTCATCTGCAAAATAAAAGTTTTTCCCTTTAATTAGCAATAATGTCCTAACGTAAGCATTGACATCACTCTTTGTAACATAACTTTTGATTGCTGATAAAGCGGGGTTTAAATTTATACAAGTTTGTTGGCAAATTTGATAAAATTATGAATGAGAAATTCATTAACATATCTACTCATTTACTAAACATAACGATTGTTTAAGGGTACATAATGGGAAAGAAAATATCTATTGATTCTATTCAAATTAAGACTTTGTGAAAAGTCACAAAAGTCCTAGCGCACTCTGAAACAAGATACTCCGATTTTGTCAGTAGACGTTCTGGATCTACATTTTATATACATAAAAAAATCTGCTGGTTAATTAATAAATCATGTTCAGGCTGTCATTTCTCAGCTTCATGTCAGAGGGAAGCCAGGGAATTTCACGAGGTGTTATAAATTCGCGATTCCATTTGAAAAACTATTAAACTTTTAGGCTAAACAATAATAAAGAATTAAAAAGTAATCTCATTTTATTTAAAACGCAATACGTCGTAATTAACTCATGTGACATTTTTCCATTGTTGGCCTATTTTATTCAGTTTGCGTAGATAACAATGATGTTGTTTTCATTGACGTCATCATGGATACTAGGCCAATTAGTAATTGAGTGGGCAGTTATAAAATAATATTTTTCTGATGTCACTGACAGCCAGAATTTAAAAGGACTAAGATTTATTGGATATTGCACTGTGCTTGGATCATTGAATAATAGTTTAAAATTTGTCTACTCCTGCATATAATATACCCTTCCATGGCGTTATTCAGATCGATGATGCTTCATTCCTGGCTGTTGTATAATATCTGTACAATAGTATGTCGTTTGGTATGACATGCCTTCGGGTTTCGGGGTTCTGAGTTTGGGAAATTACATATGGCATAACCAGAAATACACGTTTTTCACAGTAGTCGTGTTTAATAAGCAATACTTAAATCAAGGTTATTTAAATATATGTGACAACATGTAGCAAAATATATCGATCGGTTTGGTTTATAAGGCCTAACGCTTGTGAACAACTAGGATCAAAATATATGGAATAAAGTACCGTCAGACTAATCGTTAGATTATGACGTAATAATCAATGAGTTAATGCAGTTTGACAATGCCTTCAACTTACTTTACCTACATAGTTGGTTCTATGGAATAAACGTGTTTTAATCAATTTAAGTGAGATTGGTTCCTTTTGTCACGTGACCGAGGTGCCAATCTTGTTATGATGGAATTAGGTTAGATCATTTTAACAAAAATAACACTTTTGATTAAAAACTATAAACAATGGTACGTTGTGAGCCTTCCTCTTCCTTCTGTAGGTGGGTGGTGTGTTATTGTGTAGAACACATTGTCCCTCCCCACACTAACACAATTTACATCTATGTAGCATAATGTAATCTCGTCCATTGCTTCCCTCCTCGTGCCATTACCATACCAAAACTACTGCCGTTATACGGCGGTACCTCATCAGCTCTGTCCATCACATGGTCTTAAACAACACAATAACACAAAGCGTGGCGTAATGACGCGTACTAAAGTCCTACCACCTGACGAGATGTTACTGCCAAAGTAACGCCTTTACTTTAGCGGTACACACAGTTACCATCAGTACCAGTGCTAGTACCTCACGGATGTAGAGGTTATTAAAGTAATGAAGGATCAAAAATTTAACGGGGGGACACCGTTACGACCGGTAAGTACACCTAATGGCACTTCCACCACCCTATTATACTTATTCTTATCTGTTGAAATTATATACATTAAGTAAACTTAAAGGAGATTACTGATTGCAATGTTACAATTCAAGCAATGGGTCGCTGGTCTCTAGAGTGGCACAAGGAGCATCGTTTTATTTTTGTGGTTTGATAAAAAATGAAGAAAAGAAACAACAGTTGTAGATAACAAATCTAGAAACACACAATAAATAATTACTTATCTTTCCTTCCTTGCATTGATAAAAAAACGACTAAATGAGGACTTTTTTCGTTTTAACTTACTTTCTTCTTAACGTTTCAATTGACACCATCTCAGTTTTGATCGTGAGTTGAGCGTTCGTCCATTTGCGGAGCTCTAGCCGAGACACGCCATAGTCTCAAGCAGTTGTAGTCTCAAGCAGTTGTAGAGCTGTTTCTACTTGACGGTTAGGATAAATGGAGTGAAATGACTGTTTGTCCTGTGTAACTGAGCGAAGGGTATTTGATATATTTGGTGGCATGGTTCAGAGAAATAGCACTATAAAAATGATAGGAGCTACAATATTGTAAGTAGATATATTACGGATATACCACAGCCTCACAAAACATACATACCTACATTGTTTACAGGGGAGATCGTCCTTAAATGACCTTGAGCTGTTCACAAGGGCAATCAACCAAACAAGTCAAAAATTAGAGATATCCTTAATCAACAGCTAGTAGACGTTAATATTGAAAGTATTTCTTAAGGCATCGTCATGTCATGTTAGTGTTATACAAGATACGTCAAGTAGGGTTTTGTTTAAGATGAAATTATTATTGCAACATAATATATACCGGAAGTATTTTATAGCCGGAAGTCGTAGGGCATAACGTAAAGTAAAAGGGTTGTTCACCGTAAACACTGACTCGTATGATAAAATTCAAAGAGATATGCTTTCTTATTGGCTTTACATTACATGTATCTCATTGATGTGTTCCAAAGGGGAATATACAGCGTATTCTGAAACAACTCACCCCAAAACAAATTGTAGTCTGCTAAGCAATAATTATCAGAGAGGCTAATAAACCTCAAGGATGCAGAGAGGGGTCAAAGATTGGTCGGTAGTGTCCCGTCTATAACCCCTGACTACAATGGTGTACGTTTATAATGAAACGACTATAACCGTCGATCCCCTGCTCTGTACTGTACAGGGCTGGTAAATTACGGTAGTGTCAGCCAATTCCTTATGTGAGATTGATCTTGGCCTTGTACAATGCTTGGCATTAAATCATTGACAGGGTTTCATCAACATTTTAGTTGTCTGGGCCTGTCATATCATTACATAACGATGCTTTTTTATTGTCGTAATCTTTATATTACAATAACTCCTTTCAATAAGCCATGCCTTTTATTGCGCATTAGATATAAGCTGTCTGTGTTATTAGCTGTTATTTTCACTAAACCGGAGCGATTGATAGTAAAATTATGATTTATGTCCACTATTCTTTCATTCCCTAGACGTTCCATGTTTGATGTACGTTTGTTGTTTTATTATTTAGGATACAGGCCCTCTGAATCTCTTGGTTGCGTACTTTTATTTTCCCTATTACATATCTGGAGCTGTGCCGAGTTTGCTCAGATCCTAGTTATATGTTTATGGCATTTGAACTTTGCTTATGTAAATATTGGTATGTTGTTTTCCTCTAAATTACGGCCTCTTTGTGTTGAACTCGTTTATAGACTTTACACATTGTCTTTGATGTTTCCGGAAACATTGGTCCGCCATCGTCTTGCCATCTGCTTGTTAGACCACGTAGTGTTTGTGTGGTAGCCAATACTGTATCCACATGCTGCATGCTACTGATGTGTAAGGTGTTACATCGCTACGTTAGAAATTGTACCAAACGACATATTATACGACGTTCTAAATAGCAAAATAATTTACCTAATAGTATCTTTGTTCCTTTTATATGATTTTGGTTAAGTTCGTTAAGTTCGAAAACACCATCTTACAATTTTAGCTTGGTGAATGTTTAAGCATCTTTTTGACAGGTCCTGACTGTTAATAGGTTAATTAAGTCAAACAAAGTTTGACAGATATACTTTGCCCTGCAGATAAACGTTAGAATTGTACCTGCTACCCTTAATGCATGATCGTAAAATAAACTTTTCCATAAATGATATTCTTCTTCCTAACGTCTACCTTGAGACCACCTCACTTTTGGCCAAGAATTAAGCCTTCGCCCATTTGAGGAATGTTTGAGGTAGGCTCTGTGTTCTGTCCTGGCCGAGAAACGCCATTGCATATGTAAGTGGAAAATGGTAGTTTCTGCTCTTGCTTAGTGGTTAGCATAAAATGGAAAGTATGACTGGTTTGCCCCTTGTCAGTATAATGTGACCGGTTAGTATATTCTTGTTCCATGTTTCTTGTGGCATCGTTTTGTAAGATAGCACTATAGAGGGTCCAGTTTTACAAAGAGGCAGACAATGAACATACTGCAGTCATCACACCGCATACACGAGAGATAGAGGCCGTCATTAAAATGACATGTATGCAGTATGTATAAAGTGTGCGGTGCGTATTTCGGGAGACCGCGGTATATTCGTGTTGTGTTTTCTTGTATAGTGGAAGTCTTGCTTTTTAATAGTTCTACATCACTGAAGAAAGCTGCGGAGAACACCAAGCAACACATCCCACTCGGTCACATTATATTGACAATGTGCGAACCAGTCGCCCGACTCCGATATGCTGAGCGCTAAGCAGGTGCAGAAACTACCACTTTTATAGACTATGGTGTGTTTTGTCCATAGGACAGAACCCAGAGCCACAAAGGGGCAGTGAGTGCTCAACAGAAGGCCAAACGTGAGGCTATTAATTCTGTCCCCCATTATTTATAAAAGTTTCTACTTAGCACTCATCATAAAGGGATTGGGACGACTGGTTTGCCCGTTGTCAGTATATGTGACCAGATGTCATAGCACTATAAAAACAATAGTTCTACAATATCAAAGACTTTTATCTAATAAATCAAACCATACCAAAGTTAATAAAAAATATTTTTATCAACACTGTTTTCATATTTCCTTGATCAACAGTATAGGCAGATTGTGTGACAACATGGGCACCACGTGCAACAAATGAGGGCGTGTTTATATTACGAGGATAAGTTTCGATATCGGATTCCATGTTTAAAGCTAATGGGAGGCGAATTGCCACTTTAAATTATATTTTGCAGTTTGTGATATGCAGAAATGGTATTGAGCTCTACTTTGAAACCTGTAGAGAGAGCAGGGAATTACTGTCCGCCCTGTTTTACATGTCGGGGGCGTGTCCGTACGCCTTTTAATCATCCTATCAATAACAGTACGTTACCAGGATATTACAGTAACAAACTCAACTGAAACATAACGTAAATTATTACTTATTGGGTTGTATCTGATGTTTTTGAACTGCTCCCTCAGAGACGTACGTTCTGAATGGCCCGCTAAAATGAGGGCAAACGGTGATAAACATTTCGTCATATTATATTCAGAGTGATACAACTCTTTTACCAGTTGTTTATAGTGGAATAAACGTTTGTTCTCATTGCGGTTTAATATCCAATTACGTTAGTTTGACATATGATCGATGAGATAAGAATTACACTGATTGGACAGCGCTTGTTAAGCTCAAAACGTATTTGTTGTCAAAGTACAAGAATGAACAAAAGGAAATGTAGAGATTAATTCCAGAAGTACTATAGGAAAGGCTCTCACAACAACACGAGTAATGAGGATTTATCTAAATGTATATATGAAATAAAGGGAAATCACATGGATGTTCGAAACGAGACTTTGAATAGTGTATGTCAATTCGTTAGGAGTTCTGGGAATTATGAATCAGTTCCAAATACCAGGTAATACAATGATATCGCGAAAGTGTGTGAAAATAACAAAGCATTCTTGTAGAAGTGTTTCATTTTCGACAAGAGTAACCCAAAAGTGAAAACCGCATTTAAAGTTATTCCCTAATGATATAATAATATGTTGGATAAAAATAAAAGTTGATCAGCGTACATCGTTTCTCTCAGACTCCCATTACTTCTTTCTCCAAGACTCACATTGCTTCATTCTTCCAGACTCACATTGCTTCATTCTTCCAGACTCACATTGCTTCATTCTCCCAGACTCACATTGCTTCATTCTCCCAGACTCACATTGCTTCATTCTCCCAGACTCACATTGCTTCATTCTTCCAGACTCACATTGCTTCATTCTCCCAGACTCACATTGCTTCATTCTCCCAGACTCACATTGCTTCATTCTCCCAGACCCACATTGCTTCATTCTCCCAGACCCACATTGCTTCATTCTCCTATACTCACATTGCTTCATTCTCCCAGACCCACATTGCTTCATTCTCCCAGACTCACATTGCTTCATTCTCCTATACTCACATTGCTTCATTCTCCCAGACTCACATTGCTTCATTCTCCCAGACTCACATTGCTTCATTCTCCTATACTCACATTGCTTCATTCTCCCAGACTCACATTGCTTCATTCTCCCAGACTCACATTGCTTCATTCTCCCAGACTCACATTGCTTCATTCTTCCAGACTCACATTGCTTCATTCTCCCAGACTCACATTGCTTCATTCTCCCAGACTCACATTGCTTCATTCTCCCAGACTCACATTGCTTCATTCTCCCAGACCCACATTGCTTCATTCTCCCAGACTCACATTGCTTCATTCTCCCAGACTCACATTGCTTCATTCTCCCAGACTCACATTGCTTCATTCTCCCAGACTCACATTGCTTCATTCTTCCAGACTCACATTGCTTCATTCTCCCAGACTCACATTGCTTCATTCTCCCAGACTCACATTGCTTCATTCTCCCAGACCCACATTGCTTCATTCTCCCAGACTCACATTGCTTCATTCTCCCAGACTCACATTGCTTCATTCTCCCAGACCCACATTGCTTCATTCTCCCAGACTCACATTGCTTCATTCTCCCAGACCCACATTGCTTCATTCTCCCTGACTCACATTGCTTCATTCTCCCAGACTCACATTGCTTCATTCTCCTATACTCACATTGCTGCAATACCCTGCAATTTCTCAAATAGCCCTAACCGCGGATAATTATTGTAGAATAATGTATCTGCTAAGTTGTCGACTGATATATTTCCGTTCATTTAGCCATATTTTACCCTCAGGTTTGGTGCATTATATACCAGTTATTCCGTCACTGCGTCATTCAGGAATGTTCCCAAAGTCATAGTGAAAAGATACTATATTGACGCATGTATATCGAGATTGTTTTCATTGGCTACGTCAGCGCCCTCTATAGGTTTATTGCGATATCAGCGACCCCAGTTGGCAGCAGTTGCGATGACATATCTTGGTGTTGTAACCTTTGGCTAAAGTCATCATGCCCGTCAACACCTCTTTGCGATAGACCGAGGATCGATGATGGAAAAGGTACAGAATTAGCACAATTTATGTCAGTTTTCTTTCCTATAATATCAACACAATGGAAACGAACAGAGGTCGTTCGATAAGAATCTATGCCGGAATGTTCTTGATCCGACAAGACTTAGTGCCCGATAATATTTTACAAATGGATGGCTAAGTGCAGTCACCTTCGTTGGATAATACACAAAAACACAAATGTTATACAAAAACAATCAGTCATTGGAGTGAAGCAATAAACCTATTGTAATATTGTCATATTCATTTAAGAAACACTTACTGATAGTTTCCACGTTATCAATGAGCAAAGCCAGAAAACCTCTTCTGCTTTCCATGGTTGTAATGATAATACCCACAATGACTGTTTTCATTGGTCGAAATGTTACTGAAATAATGAAAGAGAGCCCTATCGTATAGAGATAATATTCTCACTATTTTAGGGTATTAAGAGCAATGCCTGATCTTGCTCTTAATGTAGTTAGACCAAACCCTATGTCGGACATCGTGAACTTTTTTGATTTATACATACTATTTAAACTTTAATAGTTATATAAATTTCTCCCCTTCTTTATCCAAGAAAATAGTTTCACACTTCATTTACATCCTTCGAACTCTATCCAATCTGATTAAAATACAGATCCATCTTATCACTACGTTGGAGAAGAGGATCTGAGAACATCCCATTAGGGGTCACGTCAAGATGACCTTTTGAAATGGCCAATCAAATTGGCACTGCCAGAATCTTGACTGGGGACGAAATAGTTTGAAAAAGCTGTCTAAATTATTTTCGTGTATGCAGTCATATCGCCCGAAGTGCACAACAAAGTTAATTGTATATGTATACTGGGGCGAAAAGACGTTTTCAATTGATGTTGTAAGGTGTAAAAACTGCATTTGCTCTGAAGTACACGTGGTATATAGGTCATGTGGACGTGACCCCGTATGGGATATTGTCAGATCCTATATTGAACGGAGTGGTTATATGGATCTGTGTTTTAATCAGATTGAAATCTATCAAAATGTTTATCACTGACAATCGCCCTCATCAATCTTTGATTTTCGATATACTCGAAGCAACTACGATTTGTGACCCAATTTTATCCAAAACGAAACAATATTTTCATAATATAAACAATTTCTCTCTGAAAGCATAATTCTACGAGTTAATTTTCCTGATTTAAAGGCCCAATATCCGTATTTTTTTCCCCATGATTTAGAAGAATGTTGAGAAAAAATCCTGATGTAAATCATGCAGAGACAGGACTAAATCGTAGTCGAGATGAGCGATTATGATTAGGAATATTTTGATAAAAATCAAATAAATATTAAACATCGCTTGGTCGGTCCCACTAAGTCAAACAAGCCGAAGTTAGCCGACATTGTAACGTCGTTGCCGAGAACATCATGTGACTACCGTAACTACATAACGTCTGTTCGACTCTTCCGAGAACGGGTCATGAACTTTCCGACTTCCGTTCGGCAATAGTCGTAACTTCTATGGCGACCAGTTTAAAATGAAGGCATGTTTACATGTATCGACTTTCAACAACTGCTGTACCAAAGTTATTAAAAAAACATTATAAATATTTTCTTATATATCTTAATTTCAACTACATGTACACAAACTAACAATATCGGAGTCGAATTTAACTTGATATTTTGTTGATAGTTACGTATAGTGTGGCTTTAAATATATTCTATTTGTCGTTGATATCGAAAAACAGGCTCGCGAATTCCACGTGTGTACTGTACTGTAACCACTCAGTATTTGTTACATTATCCAACTCTTTAGCATCACCTTTATCCCCAGTAAGCATCAGATACATAACTAGATTGGCATGTATATAAACAGGGATGAAGCGACGAACTGACATTTCAGATCGTTATCGTTTTGTAACATTTAAGTCGATTGGTGCTTGAAGAACCTATTTGTCCTCCGCTACCCGACCTGACGAAAACCCCGACGAGGAAATGATACAGACATTTTATTGTGAGGTGGACAAAAAAGGCTGGAAACGCCTGATGAGTTTCAAACGGTAGATTCTGTGTTTTGTCAAATGTACGGAGTGCAACTCGTTTCACATACCGATATCATATAACGAAAATTTATCCCTTGAAATATCATGTTAAGAAATTCATCCATCTTCTGAAACTTCATCTAAAGAACATCGAACTGATAAACATGATATGGACATTGTTAATTGTGTGAACTATCGTAAAATATTAAGCTGTGCTGTAGATCTATTATATATGTATTGTCAAAATGAGATTATGTATCACAATCTTTTTTATATATTACCTGAAGAAAACGTTGAGTACTGTTTTATCAGCGCCCTACACAACCATTCTCTCAATAGCACTGATGATATTCAAATCTAAACAATAATAAAAATACCCATCGTTCGTACAACATTTGAAAACATACATTTCATGCTTTATATTAAAAAATCATTCTTGAACTTGTTGGCACACTACGTTAAGTACTTATAAAGGATAAAAATAAGGATGGCTACTCTAGATTAAAGATGCTCTGTCGCCGACTGAGCATAAATGATACTCATCATTTGAACAACAAATTGTGTTTAATAGCGTATATGTATGTCTAATTAACATAAAAAAATAATATAAAATAAGTTATTTTGCTTCTGATGCATGTGCAATCGAAGCTTCTTAACATATAGGATATAGTGCCACGGATTTTTTTTCGGGATGCAATTAATTATGTTTAATTTTTTGATGTTGAAGTAAAATTATAACCTCAAACTTTTCAATGGTGGTAATGGTGTAAAGTAAGTAACTTTTGTTATTGAAGAAAAGTACTTATTCGTCTGCTCTTGTTTTTTATTGAGAAAAAATACTGTTTGTCAGAGGTGGAGCATCTTTAAGCAAAATCAACATTGATATTTCCATCAAACGAAACACTAATAAGCAAGTACACGTATGTACCTGCAGGTAGGGCGTTAGAATAGTACCCGCTGCTCCTATTGCATGATCGTAAAGGCGACTAAATTTAGGATGTTATCTTTCATCTTCTTTCTAACGTCTCCCTTAACACCGCCTCACTTTTGGCTTCAGCTAAGCGCTCGCCACTCTGTGGAAGGCTCTGGGTTCTATCCCCTGGCCGAGGCACACCATAGTCTATAAAAGTTCCAGGATCTGCTCCTTTTCAGCGCTCAGCATAAAGAGAGTGAAACGACTGGTTTCAGATTTGTCAGTTGTCAGTATAATGTGACCGGGTGGGTGTAGCTGAATGTATAATGGTGGGTGTATACAACTGTCTCTCAAAAACGCGATTCGTACTTCATTCACGCAACACACCGCATACATGGGAGGTCGTCCTTAAACGACACTGGTTGTTAATAGGACATTAATTTAATCAAACATGCAATGGAAGCAAGTTCTAAAGTCTTCGTATAGTTGATTCGCCATTTAAAGTGCTATTATAGTGATACTGTGGACATAGGGTAGCCATATTAAAATGCATTAAGCAAATATCCACAAAATACAATATGAAGGTGCTGTGCACACTGTATTATGTGTATGGGTTTTGAGGCCATATGGAAAGTATAGACATGTATTGTTATAAAGGGCTTCTCTGCGAAAATGTCTCACCTGATATCTGTAAGTAATTAACAGAACTAACATCCTAAAGACTAAAACATCTTTGGTCAATTAGACCTGCTGTCTAGTGAGGTGACGTGAAACCGGGGTAAATTATTGTGGCTCTGTCCCCGTTCTGTGACACGACGCCATGATACAGATATAACTGTTTGAGAACGAAGCATGTTGGTTGACTGATGTGTTTTCGTTTATAATGGGGATATATTATGTACTAATAAACAATCGGTACAAGTAATGATGTGAAAATTTACCAGAGTTTTTGTAACATTGAGCCATGTGATCACACGTTTCCATGGTAACGAGATGACTTGATCGCTACTTTGCTCTACGTTAACGTCAGATACGAGAGGTTCAAAGTGACATGTTCTTTTCGCTTTCCTTGTCGAGATTTTATCGGCAATGCACCTATGTGATCCATCTTTATCTCCTTAGAAGTGTGAGCACGCAGTACCAGGTTAAATATAACACAAATTTTGATAATACAAATATGATAACACTGTCGTTCGATCGAATTCTGACAACATCAATATTAGAGCTTCTGACGAGAGATTGAAAGGGTACAATAATGTCCATCGAATTTGGTAAATAAGTCATGAATAATTGCCGTATGCTAAAATAGATATACAATTATTTTTACAGAAGAAATGTTTTGAATCTTCATGGATATTAAATTCCATTGCTGTAATTTTCCCAAAGAATAAAAATGTACAACATAAAGTTAAACACAAACGATGTTTGGATGGCACAGTTGCTTAATTGCTATTCATTCAACCTTTGCAGAAGTTGATATACAGGTCTTAAATTAATCTAAATTTATTCAAATCAAGAACTATCAGTCGGTTCATATACAAAAGTTATAAAAATATCAGATTAAAATGAAATGCAGGCCCAGCATGCTGTAGTCTTATCTTATCACCAAAAACATGTCCGGGTATCACCCAAAATGTCCTCTAAGTAAGATCCGTTACCCTACAGGTGTACCTGCTGACCCTATTCCATGATCGTAAAAGGTTACTAAAATTAGGATATTATGTTCTTTCTTCCTACCTTTCTTTTTATCGTCTCCCTTGACACTGCCTCACTTTCGGCTATGAGTTGATATCGAACAGTCAAATATTGTCTTGTATACATACCTGCCATCTTGAAACAGTCGCCATTGCAAAACCGACAATTACGTATACCCAAGCGTTTCGTATAAAGGCCTACACATTTTCTCTGTTGTTTTTTTTTTAACTTCCGATTGGTCTCAGTAACAACTTACCTGGCTAGGTCAACATTTTATGCAGAGAGAACGTGGTAATTTTCTTGGAAATGTCTGATTACAAAACTGAAAAGTTACGTATATTGGACTTTTGACAGGATGTTAAACCTACTATAGCAAACCATCTTACGTAGTTTTTGCAAATGAGACGCACATATTATGTCATCATAATACCGTCGGAATAAAGCTTTATATACAATTATCATATATTTCTGTAGTGTAAGAATGAATCAACACATCCCACCAATGTACTACATGTAGGCACGGACGAGTTATATTCCTACTGTGATATATTTAGCAGCAGTTCTGTCTGATGACTGCGTCCATCTGTATGTTTATCTTAATTAACCCGGTGATGGACGACATTATTTTAGATATCTGGAGGCGTTGATTTATGTGTCAGTGTTAATCATAAATTGTCAATTTTAATGGCTGGCGCAATGATTAAACATTGATTATGATATAAAGTTTGCCAGCAGCGAAACTTACCCGGTAATAATCTTCGTCTTCGTGAAATTGATAGGCTTATAATGACACTATAAACATTAATACTCCATGACAGTGAGAGTACTGACTGTATGCGATAACTGTGCACATGAAATACAAAATATAAGTATTTGAGAGATCAGCGAAATTCCATATACAATTTTCCAAAATTAGCAAATCAAAAGTGTTTGAATGAATAAATTTATATTAATGTATTTCCTTAATTAATACAATGTTCTGAAAATGTTAAGTAAAGTGGAAGACCCAAATTTCTTAGAATTTGTATATAATACTTATTTATATAGAATGTTGAGTTTGTAAAAAATAGGCTGATGAAGGTTGAAATTAGATGATGATTTTACATGTTTGCTACACATCACTAAAACAAGGCGAAACGTATGTCGTTCCTGAAATTGAATTTCACATCATATATACCGCCTTGGTCAAAGCAGGAAAATTGTATTTTCTTGCTTTTGTCATTTGAGTAAACCCATCTTGTTTTGTACCGTCATAGTTACGGCATCACATTATTGATAATCCTACAAAGTTTTTGCTATATTACTTAAATCTATATTGATATCGCCCAATGTGATGTAGGGGAGGGGGAGTTAAAGCGTTAACAGACTATTAGGCGGAATTAGATTAAAACTATATCTAGCTGTATTAGGTATCCCGTATCATCAAGGTAGTGTTTTTTTTGTGTTTTTTTTTTTTTTTTGGGGGGGGGGGGGTAATCATTAGGTGAGTGGGTGGGAGGGGGATACATATTACTGCTGTAGACGCCCACTCACAACTGGCACGGCGTCAATTTCGTAAAACACAATTTGAAAGAGAGGAGTGAAGTGAAAATGAAATCAATTTGTTTGAATCAGATGTGTAGATTCTGTCAGAATGATGTTTACTAAATAGACTGCTCTGCTGCATGGCATCCATAAACATGTATATAAAAACTTGCCATGTAATTAAATCTGCCTCTAATCTCGGCGTGGGCAGTTTTACCACCTAGTACAAAACAGCAGCTACTTTTACCCGTCACCCTCTGTATCACTTCCGACCACAAGATCTTTTACTCAATACCTATGATAAAAAGATCTTCGTGAAAGTGTTAGTGTTTTCATTCACTTCCCGTTGAATTTCTATGGGGTAGTGGTTGTTGTTTTCATTTTTGTCATTATCGCTTCTGCTACTACTGGATAGGAATCTTTGCTGGGGACATTTTGTGAAATATTTGTTGGGAAAATTTTGTAAAATCTATGTTGAGGATATTTTGTAAACATTTATTAGGTATTAAAAACACTCCATGGACCAAATAAGTTTTTATCTGTTTGTAAAATCAAAATGAAGAAGATTTTTCTGTCATACGATGACCATTGCATGAAAAGGGCGACTTAATTTAGGATCTTATATTTTTTCCTTCCTACCTTGCTTTCTGTTTCTCCTAACGTCTCCTTGACACCACCTCGATTTGCTTTTCGGTTGAGCGCTTGCCCCTAGGAGGAAGGCTCTGGATTCTGTCAGTATAATGTGACCGGATGGAGTGTGATGCTTTTTGTCATCGACGGCATGCTTCAGTGATAAAAACAGCAAGAATTCCACTTTACAAGAAGACACAACACGTTCAATGACCATGTCTGTTAATCGGACGCTGAGTAAACTACACAACGTTTGATAACGCCATGTATGATTTGTTAAATCATTTTTCAGAACTAATAATCAATCTGACAAGCTGGTCGTTAAGTCATTTTTTTGTTCTGAATGTGGTGGTTGGATGGGTAGGGTTGATATCTTAGTACAAAATATATAATTACATTGTCACAAATCAATACACCAGGATACATGTACCAATAACGGTACGGGTTCCTTCCTCAATGAAATTGACATCTTTACAGTTTGTGTAGAACCTCTATATGAAATTCATTTTGGTTTAAAAATAACGAATTTCTTTTTCATGATATTTGATATAGACATAGCAATTAAATTTCACTCAAATACTTCATTAAAAATCAATGAGTCTTCCCAAGCATGCCACCCAGAAGCCACTAACGCAGGTTCGGGACAGGTTGACTGTACAGTCACAATCGTTTGCTGTGTAAGTGGTGTCCATTAATAACTATTGTAGTTTGTGTGTGCTTATCTTGGGTACATTTATTGTGGTGGGTGTGTCAGACGGTGTTTACTGACTTACAAGCTCTCGTGATATAGACATCAATTGTTTGTTGATATTAGTTAAAGTGTCGGTAGTAGATCTAGTAAGGTTTAACCTCAGTCTTTTTCCTGCTTCCTAACATAAGATTGAACGTATATTGTTTGTCGGGAGAAATACACACTTTATAAACACAAACTTGTATTAAGCAACTATAAGAACAAACACTGAAATTTTACTAGGTTTAAACTCCAATAAAGACTTGTCAATGATATAATAGTCAAAGTAGTCGTGACCTGACTGATACCGAAGCCTGAAGCAATAACGTCATACCATAAACGTCAAGTTAAACCCCTATATATTACCACAGCCTCCCACAACTCCACATACGTAATGCAGCACATACACGGTAGGACTTCTTTACTTTATTTCAATCCGTTTTGGCGTTTTGGAGTCCACACCTCAGGAATGTGTATTTTCTTTGTGTGTTGATGCATGTAATTTTACAGTAGATTTTATATATACAATGCAATACATATGCCACGAGTTTCCTCGTCATTAACATAAGTAATATGTATGTAAATTGAATTCATCTCAAACGCACTATAGTTACTACATAATTGTATATGACCAGAAAAACGTGTCGAAGCCATTTGGAATTCACGACTTCCTTTATGTCATTGTACACCACAGAATAGCATGAAATCATGATAAAGTCGTACATATAATAAGTAAATCACTTCCTTGTCTCTCTGAGATAATTATTAGGTTTGATGATCGGAAGTTTTTCTCTGTGTGTCAACAAACCCGACAGGGTAGAGACTTATATAGTATATATTTTTAATTTCTAAGTTTCTGAGAAAAGTTGACTGAAAACACACACAAAGATAATATAAATGAATTGGAACATTACTCTAAATAAATTGAGGAAGACTAGTAGATCGATACAATCGAATATGATTGGTTTGTATGTATAGAGCGTATTCCTCACACGCTTCATGATATGATGCTTGGTAGTTCAGGTTGTTCAGTGTTCTTATCCTATATGCTTTGCCGTTCAGTTCATTCGGTGTTATAGTATACCTGGCTGTTTAAATTTCTAGTGCTCTATGATATGTCTGGTTGTTCAGCTTTGATGCTCTTGGTTCTACTTGGTTGTTCAGCTTTGACGGTCTTGGTTCTACTTGGTTGTTCAGCTTTGATGGTCTTGGTTCTACTTGGTTGTTCAGCTTTGATGGTCTTGGTTCTACTTGGTTGTTCAGCTTAGTTGCTCTTGGTTCTACTTGGTTGTTCAGCTTTGATGGTCTTGGTTCTACTTGGTTGTTCAGCTTTGATGCTCTTGGTTCTACTTGGTTGTTCAGCTTAGTTGCTCTTGGTTCTACTTGGTTGTTCAGCTTTGATGCTCTTGGTTCTACTTGGTTGTTCAGCTTTGATGCTCATGTTCTACTTGGTTGTTCAGCTTTGATGCTCTTGGTTCTACTTGGTTGTTCAGCTTTGATGCTCTTGGTTCTACTTGGTTGTTCAGTGTTTCCGATGTTCTTTGATCTACAAGTGTAATTGGTTATTCCGTTTTGGTGCTCTTTTATACATGGGCTGGATGCTCATGATTTATTGTGTTCTCTAACATGCGTGTTTGTTTGTTTAGCTGCTCACTATTGTCCTTTCTCTTTGATGCACTTAGTTGACCATCTTCGTACCAAGTGTATTTATTGTAGATGAATTATATATATACAGGTACTGTACTAACTAATTGTGAATGCTGTTTACACGTATATCCATGTTTTGATTATATAAAAAACTGTCCGTATGTTTACGAGAATAAAATCATTGCCATTGTCTTTTTTGAAAGACTTAGCTGTTCATTAGTCTCGTTGCTCATTGGTATGTTTGATGGTGCTGTTGCCATCGCCTCGATACTTGATTTACTTACATTTTTATCAATAACTACCTGGAGAAATCTTAAGTATGTGGTGTCAGTGTTGTTGTTTTTTTTTTGTTTTTTTGTTTTTGTTTTTTCTATCTACACATTTAGATTATTATTGTATTGATATATTCTCATCATGTTATGAATTTAAATAAATCACATTTCCGTCTCCATGTCGACATTTCCTACTGCCCCAGAATCGCCAGTGATCACAATCTGTGTCCCTGTTTCCCACTTTTTCCTTATCGTCGATACTTGTATACCTCTCCATGTGACCATAGTGGCATTCGATAATGCAGGCCTAGGTATACAGAACAGTGTTGTATCCCCAAATGGAATCAATATGAAAGCATTAAATATAAATAATGGCTTTCCAATGGTCGTTTTCAATGATTTTAGTGAAATTACATGTGTTGATTCATTTCGATATTGTGAACTTTTTCATATGATATTAATATCTGCATGTACCCGTCCTTCTGTGACTCAGCCCCTTATGAGACCGTCGCTAAAACACAGAAGTGTAAAGTATTTCTTCTTTGTATATGTACATCGTAAATATATTAGTGTCATGCGTTTCAAAAGAGTTGACGTCTTCTTTATAGATAAAGCCCAACAAATACCTTTTGTATAACTATAGCTCTCTTGAAGTATATAAACCAATCGGTGTTTTGCCATGTAAACTACTCAAAAGGTCAGCATAGTCGTTTTTGAGTGATATGACACATTTCATCATAATAGCATTTTATGGTGATTCATGCCAATGTCTGTATTGTAAAAAAAAATAGAATATGGTTAACAGTGGAAGTTGCAAATGTAAAGAAAATATACACATATAGACTAAATTTTAACACGTACATTAGTACACAAACAATAAGTGTCTGATGCCTCGCATGTAAGCATTGGTTGGTCTGCTAATGAGTAAAGTATTGCTAGTAGTTACAAACCTCGCATGTAAGCATTGGTTGATCTGATAATGAGTAGAGTATTGCTAGTGGTTACAAACCTCGCATGTAAGCATTGGTTGATCTGATAATGAGTACAGTATTGCTAGTGGTTACAAACCTCGCATGTAAGCATTGGTTGATCTGATAATGAGTAGAGTATTGCTAGTGGTTACAAACCTCGCATGTAAGCATTGGTTGATCTGATAATGAGTAGAGTATTGCTAGTGGTTACAAACCTCGCATGTAAGCATTGGTTGATCTGCTTATGAGTAGAGTATTGCTAGTGGTTACAAACCTCGCATGTAAGCATTGGTTGATCTGATAATGAGTAGAGTATTGCTAGTGGTTACAAACCTCGCATGTAAGCATTGGTTGATCTGATAATGAGTAGAGTATTGCTAGTGGTTACAAACCAGGCGTAGCCTCGCCATTACCCTAGCTAAACCAACATAGCTAATGGTCACGGGGGAGTTTGTGGGTGATGTAGAGCGATGGAAGTTTGACAGATGGCCGTGTGTAGGGAGGCTAAAACATCTGGAAACACTACAAATACACTATTACATGTAATAATTGCTCCACAAACGTTGTTACAACCTGTATAGTGAATATACAGCCACTGACCCCGAAAGTACACAACACATGTTACAACAGAGGAAATACAATTCCAATTCTTCTTTAGTTTCTCACTTGATAGTTACCTTGATTTATACATAAACTGATCAGGAAAATAAAATATGATTAAAATGTCATTAAAGGTGTATTTAGAACGCGCTCTAAAAATCCAAAATTCCCAAAATGAAGGACACAATTGTTTCAATGGAAACTACCTATAGGATGATTGTCATCAAGCAATGGCCTACTATAGTGCATGTACGGCCCTGAACAAAGTAATACCCCAGGTTGGGATTATACTATAAAATAATTAGTATAAGTTTAATATTAATGTGTTATTACATATGCATATCAAACTAAGCGCAAAAAAGACAAGCGTTTTAAAAAGTGTACTTATATTCCGGAACTCAACAGACTATCACAGTGAGGTAAGCTGACAAATCTAAAGTGAAGAATTTGCTTAGCCGATCAAAAATGACGTTACATTTCGTAAAGCCAATTTGGGTTAGTTTAAAAGACTGTCTAGATTTCTGTGAACGTTGGCCATAGGAACACACTGAGAACCATATCCGACCAGTCATTACATGTATAAGTATTAGTAGAGCAGATGTGGGCTGCGTAATCACCGCCCATGGTGATGGAATCTAGGAAGAGTATCGGCTACTCATCCGTAAGGCTATCGTCTGCTCCGTAATGATATAATGCAGTTAATGAGGCGGAACTTGTGAATTTTTGATGAAAAATAATTAGTTTGTCGCTAATTTAAGACCTCTACAAGGACCAGACGGAGACACCTCTCCGATGCTGTGATTTTACATACATAATCAAGTTGTCGTAGGAAATTGAGTTTTACTTAAGTCCTTGGTAACACCAAGGATTTATAAGCGTCATCTACTTCCCTGGTGACACCAATAAAATAATAATTTCGGTCATATTTCTGTCGCCTATTATTCGCAATCTTTCGTTAAATACGACACCCATCATTTGAACAATAACTGATGTATATTCGTGTTTATATGTGTCTAACTAACACAAAATGCATATGAAATAATTAAATTATTATTAATATTTTTAACTTGATTTAAAATAAGAAGCTCAAACATTTCAATGGTGGTAATGGTGTAAAGTAAGTAACTTTCGTAACTGAAGAAATACTAATTCGGAGAAAACATATCATTCGTCAGCGGTGGAGCATCTCTATAATCTAATGAACCCATATTTACGAAAGACCAGCACTCGCATGTAAAATAGTTTGACAACTGCATTGACCCCCTCGACCACTGCCCTCACCATTACAGTAAGTACATTGGTACCTTCTCAATCAATTAATCTTTTATTAACCAAAAGCCCTTAGACTTATAGGTACATATAGGTGACGAACTTCCCATTCTATTTACATGTTTACTACTCCATACCTCGCCTAAGTATCCGATAGCCCTACCTGTGTTTTCGTTTTAACAATGCTGCTCCTTTATACTTAGTCCAATATCCTCCAATATCCCCCTCCCCAGTGTCACTGACCCGATGTTTTGTTTAATGACCCCATAGTACCTCCCTACGACAAATACCCTCTGCCTCTGTGGGCGTTGTTTGATGACAAGTATATCCTCCACTCCTTGGGGCGTTGTTCACGGCAAACTTCCCCCTCCCTGAGGAGTTGCTTGGCGACTTGCATCCCCTCCCCGTTATTAACGAATTGCCACCTCTGCATCACAGGCGCCAGTTATATCAAAGCCGCTCCGTGCCAAGGACTATATCAATCATTGCAGGTTGAGAAGTGCTTATTTTACAGGCGGGAGCCTACCTGATGTACGTGTACCGCTCGACGTACTTTATTTACATGGAATATCGATAATAAACTTGCAGTGATTAATTGCGGCGAAGTGCGACAGTGTACGATAGCTTTAACACAATTGTTACTTTATATTTATGATTAGTTATAAAGTAAGGGATGCTTGAATGGACACGTCAAACAAAGGCAGTGTACCTTGATGCGTGACGACGGGATTTAATAGTCATTGTGATCTTAACCAGGGATACACAAACTCGTCCCTACATTGGATGGTTTATATGTTTTGTAATTTGGATATAGAGGAGGTACCCTTTGGACACACCTGTGAAATTCGCACCTGAGTTATGTTCTGATTTTTCCAGTTACACGGATACACCCAGGAAAAGCCGGGGATGGGGGAGTATCTGTGTATTGGGGACTACATCTGTCTTTACTGTGAGGAAACGGAAGGATACGTCTACAGTGCCCAGTCAAGGTAAGTCCCGGGGGTGGGGATGTGAGGAAGAGGCAACAATTGTCTTTATTATGAGTAAATTAGAGTACTTGTAAAGTCCTTGTGTGATGATAAATAAGATGGAGACAATATCAATGTTTCAACAATTTCAATATGAATGTGACATATAAGAGTAATGTTTCCCTAGCGTTGATGACTTTGTCGAATTCATTGACAAACGGTTTCCGTATGGCGGAGAATGCGCTGAAATAGTTTTAAATTAAAGTTAACATACGCAAGTCTTTATTTCTATGTGATGGTAAATAGTGACCTACTGATGTGGTGTTTTATCAGTACAGAAAGGTTCCGTCGAGTATAGAGGTCAACCCCAGAAGAGTATATTATCATATTCAGGAACGTATAAGATGGAAGGAAATTTATATTTATATTTATCTGTAGAAATAAGAACGTACCAATTTTATATTTTAATGTCTAAAACAGATGCGCGCCGTTCTAGTCCTGCCACCTTTCGGACGGGTGTAGCTTTAATACTTGAATTTGAAACCATTTAATGATAACTATAGACCTTATACAACCAAGGTCATCTTAACCCCTCGTGCGCCTGTCATCATTACTTAAACCTGTATCTATCAAGGCATTCCGATCAAATAATTTTGTGGGGGTCTGTGCACCCTACGGCCTCCAATTAGTCAAGCACTGGTATAACAATTAGGGAAGATCAAGGTCATTCTGGAAGGCGAGGGACTAGTTCTTATGAACACCCCAAAAAACCTATAGATATATCATCTTGTTCATACTGATACTCATTGAAAATGTTTATTTTCGGACTTTTCTATGTTCTCGCAATAATCCTAAACTTTTCTTGAAGTCGACAAATATATATCTTGAGTTTTTGAAATTCTGTTAAGCTAAGGAATGCAATATACCGAGAATGTGATAAAAAGTTCAATGATTTGTGATTATATTATAAGACAGATAACTTCCTATATAATTTAGTGCAAAAAGGAAGGCATTAATCCTAATTTTCAAGGTGAGCGAAAATCGTTGCTATCCAAATATGTTTCGCGAATTGTCTTTTCTATTTCCACGATTATCTCGTCCATTCCTCGGTACAATAAGGGCTCTAAATATAACAAATCCGTATTTTGTCATGAATATGTAATCCAAATATTTCAGTACTTCAGTGTTTATTTGTCGATTTCAACCGAAGATCTAACATTTTACTTTTCAACATCTGTTTTTGTATAGCGTTCAACGTACATTTCTCATTTTCTGATGATAGGGTTCATATATAAGTAACGTATGGTAATTGGTCACTTGTCTCCCGGATCTGTCTACATACATAGGAGTCCATGTTTGGGTTTTGAATTAATTAACATTACACAAACAAATTATATCTTCATAAAAATCATCGTATTCTTTCATTTGGACGGGTGAGTTTTGGCTTATTATCCCAGTTTTTATATAGACAGTACAGCTGTATGATAATCCATGGCTAACCGGTACTCATAAAAGGCCGATTAGTGATGGTCATATGTGCATACATCTAAAACTGACCACCCGGTGACCGGAAATACACCTGAAATAAGTCATTCCATCTGGTCTTCAGATCAGCAGACATTTCATACTGACCACAGACAGTTGACCAGCGGGATTCCAACCGTTTTTTACACGTGGATTATTTCCGTAGAGCTATCCTAGCAGATTGACCATATATTGATATAGAGGTACTATCTCTCCTCCGTCCATCATAATGTGTCCGGAGAGAGGTTATCCTACTGGACATCGGGAAGTGACCAGGGAGCTAAGCCTGGTTTAGAGTTCACACGTTCTGCGGGGGTCTATCCCCCGCCGTCGGTAGATTGCATTGTCTTACTCCGGACGTGTCCATCAAATTCAACTTTTTGACACATTCTTATCTTTTACTTTGGAGTCTGTATGTATACACGTATACGTTTTATGTGTATATCTACGATAAAAATGTCTTCCGAGTCCCACTGAGATTCAAAATGCTATCGCTATAGATAAAAAAATATAAATTTATAAACAAAATACTATAAACAAAATGAAGTAGACCCACTTGATGAGGCCAGAGGCATACGATACATCAAAATCTATGATGGAGTGGGATAACTGATTTAGATTTAATAGTAATTTCTGATAATTTAATAATAATAATTATTATAGTATATCAATTTTATTTGAAACTAAACGACAATCAGTAAAGTCATGGGATGCTATCAAATTATAAACAGTTTTTATCGTAACTAAATAAGGACTACTAAACTTATTTAATAATAAACATATTATCGTAACATGTAAGTACGTAAATAACATTTTTAAATAGAATTTTGAATCTTATGAAAAAGTTATCACCATCATTTTTTCCTCTCATGCCATTTCAGAAATCTTATCTATAACATACTACAATTAAAGGTATATGCTCCTAGCTGTAAAGACGAAGTATGTACAGAAAGTACAATTTATATATTATATATGTACTCATATATGTACGTATAGTACATAGACATCTTACGATCACTAGAGAATTTCCACAACAGTATCCCTTTCTATCCTCCGCCCAGACAGGCACAATGAAACCCTTGTCCAAATCTACATAACCATAAAGGGAATTAATGGCCCGAAAACTACACAAAAACCACCAGACCGACAAATACAGCAGATATTTTTTCTTTAAACATACTTTTATTGTTCAACATAACAACAGGGATAAGGCACAAGTTATCTCAACTTAGAAACGTCTTCTCCCAGAATTACATTGTAAATATACAGATCTACAATAATATACACTATAACCAATTAGATTGTCTAGAGTTAGATATTTGTTTAGAAGAGGAGAGTTGAAAAGCCTGGAAGAAAAACGGAAAAAAAGGGGGAAAAGGGGCGGGGTTAAGTCTGTTGAAGTGAAATATTCTTAAGTGACCTTAGAACCGATTACTATTTTCTATATAGGTCTGTACGGATTTAAGAATATAACCGTTTTGCTCGTCTGACAGGTTTGGAGAACCACAAAGAATAACATTAATTGTGACATTTCAATATCGGGAAATCTTGTTAAATAAAATTTATCGTTGTCTTCTTTATAATATACATTCTAAAAAATAATGCAAAACATTTTCACATTCATTTCCGCATTCACATGATGGGTCATAGATTATATTTAACAAATCCTATTTTAAACCGCTACAAGCATGTCGCAACCTTGTATGTAAAACTTTCTGTTTCCTACTATAAAGGGATTGGATTTCGTTTTTATGTTAACCATGCTTGTATGGAGCAATTCCTCTAAGAATATATTCTATGGGGCGCGTTAGCGCCCCATATTGAATATATTCTTAGAGGAATTGCTCCATACAAGCATGGTTAACATAAAAACGAAATCCAATCCCTATATTTACACTCACACGACTTTATATTTATATTTTATGCAATAAAATCGTCATTTGAAAGTGACGTAATTATTCAATAAAAGTCGGTCAAAAGTGGGAGGAGCTTACTCAATTGAACAGCGAATGATGACGCTTCACGTAAGGTAGAATTATTCATCCGCGAAGACAAAAAAGTTCAATATTTTAGTGTAAAATAAACATGACAAACAAAGTAAATTTCAGAGATAATTTTATTTAATCAGATCAGAACTTTAAATATATATTCAATTTTGCTAAAAGTTAATATATAGCGTAATAACATAAAGAATTTGTACACGGCCACATGTGTGAACTCTGTGACCGTTATTGTGCAGCGAGGCGAAGCTGACGCATGCTTACACACTGGAGTTTGCCGAAGTTGTGGAATACCGATTTTCAAGTAGCTCAATGTGTTTGAATTGTCGTCTGACTTGACGGTTTTACATCCTTGGGAGCCATGTGATTATATAATCTACGCTTAGATCCATATTGCCATCGATAGATAAAACAAATTCACTTGTGTTCGATGGATGCAATGTATTTGTGGTGACGCGGAACTGTCAACACGTGGATTATTAGCGGTGCATGTTTTATAATACACATGATTAAATACTCAAAGAACAAAGACAAGAGGATATGTTTATAACTGACCTCTATCACAGGGTCTCACACCCGTCTACCCCAAAGACTCGATCGTAGGACGAACATAGGCACAGAGGTAATGTTTACATTTGACACCCATCATTTTTAACAAAAATGAAAGCACGTCGCCCCGGTCGGGATATTTTTTCCGTTTCTTTATACAATTGTTAATTTAAAAATTGTTTGAATCATATATAAATATAAAACATGTATATATTGTTTACTTTTTTCCAAAATTTTATGAAAAACAACAATATACACGTAATGTTGCGTCAAAATGTAAACAAAGCCATGTGTTTTCTTTTTTAAAAAAGTAGTCCTTTTACGTTGCACAGAACATTTCCTTACGCAAGTTCAAAGTTCAATGTTACCATGCAGTTATGGTAAACAAAATCGGCTAGTATTAGCGTATAGTGACCAAGCCTAGCAAGTGTAAATATAAATAAATATAATGCGTCAAGGTTTTGTTGAATTTTAGATTTAAAACAATTGATAGATGGTTGCTCTCTGACATCGATTGGTAAATTATTCCATAACCTAACGGAGTAACGGTAGACGGAAAAAAGATTCATAAGAAATTGATAATCTATAATTTTAGTGTAATTTTGATTATTTTCCATTCTGATTTTTGTGAGCGATATCATACTATTGCATCTTTTCATTCATCTATTTATTCAACTCCATGTTTGTTTGTTTATTTATTATTCATTGCTTCTAGGAAAACTTAGATTGTCGCATCCATGGGATGTAGATCAATGCGTTTAAAACTTATAGAATCCGTATCATGTATAAAACTCTTAGAAGCGATAAATACACATCTCATGTAATCCGTGTATGTCCATGATGTACAGATGGACTTGTAAAAGTTCAGCCATTTTTGTTATCATAACGCCAATCATTCCATATAGGTACATACGAATGATCGATGTTGTTTCCATCAACTTGCATATTTTTGTTGATTGTTTTCCTTCTGTAATATATTAAATCCCCATGGGTGTTCGGCACCACTCTCCTCGGTAATAAACAAGTATTTTTCAAAAGCACTAATCGTGATTTTAAGTAACCCCCCCCCCACCCCCCCATTTCTATCCACTGAGGACAACATGTTGAAAACACATGTCTTGCCCCAAAGTAATACAAATTACGTTCACGAAGTTTTGCAGGCACCTAACACACGGAAACTCCGCACGTTTTGTTGAGTTGAAATGATGACGTAAGAATTCTTGAAGTTAAACATTAAAATTTAATAACGGTAACTTTGACTTGACGGAGGGATAATCCGGAGTTTCCAGAATATACCAGATGTTTTCCGTACAAAGTCTAGGGCCTAACTAACTGAACTAAAACATTACATGGTTAAATACATGAACAGACAATGGAATTGTAGATTGACAGATGTCGCTTAATTATCTTAAGGTGTCAAATTAGACTGAGGCAATAGGAAGATGACCGGGCCGCTTAGTATGATAATCGTATCACGTAACATAATGGACAGCTTAGCTGAGTTATTATACCTATACGACAAAGAATTGATCAATATTGACATGTACAGAAAAGCTGGAAATCCGGAACTCTATACATTGAAAATATTAACAATATGAATTCTATATAATTGTGATGGCTTAAAAATATATTTACAGAAGAGCCTTATGAGTAAACGTATTTCGTTTCAAAGTCAATTTTAGCACTATGCGTTTTATCACAGAATTTCCTTGTGTTAAACACTTCGAGATGTATGATAGAAGTCCGTTCTTCTGACTTACTGCCAATATATCCCTACACAATCGTCTAATATTAGCCATACATGTAAATACGCGAAATCTGGACCGTGCGCGAAAATAGGTCGAATGTCGGTATACAGGCTGAAGTTAATCTATATTCCTAGACGTTATGTCCACGTTAACTTACAAACACATCATTTCGTATATTCCTCAAAAACTGATATACAAAGATTAAATACAAGGTAAATACATTTAGAGTTATAGTAACTGATACATGTACACTTTATTTTAGTTAGAATTTATTTCATGAAAATTTGAGCAAACAAAGCTCGAGGTATGCACCAAGAAGCCTTGCTGGTTTGGAATTGGATGTGTAGAGCTAAGTATTTAGCAGGACAAAAATAAGTAACCCAGTACACTACAGAAATGTGATGCAGTGATGTGTAGCATGTGTTAAAGAATCTATAGCTTCATTAATTAATACGATATTCTACAGATTAATGGTTTTATTAATTGAATTTATAAAATTATAGTACAGGTTCCAAGTGAAATCGGAATGAGTGTAAAATATACTTATTTGGTTCGGGTTTAGGACACTTCTGTAAGCGATGCCTATATACGTACATAGCGATGCGTTATGGAAGACTTCTGTTTTTCGTTATGTGTCTCGATGCGATACAGCTGAAACAATTTCTCACTTAAAATCTCGGCCTTACTGAAGGATGCTGTAAACGTGGATATACTCGCGAGTGTTTAAATCCGCAATTTTCATACAATGTAAAGATTTTGCGATATTATCATTTTGGCGATAAAAACCTTTCAACTTAGTATATATATATATATATATGTTCGTATCCTAATATGTAATCGTGTTCGTTTTGTATGTCTCGATAAAGGGGCAGATCGCTTAAAAATTTGACAATTTTGTTTTGTCCACACGGTTGGAATTACTTCCTTGTCCCATATATATATGTATACATACACCAAATATTACACGCTGTGAAATTTTCGCGTTAAAAAGTCCATCGCTTATTAAACAGACAACAGTTGAAAAAAAAAACCGCGCCTCGGGTACCAAAAGTCCAGGCAATTATTCGATGGACGTTCTATTCTAAGTGTGGACGTGTTTCTGAGAAATCAAATAATTTATTTCATATGTAACGATTGGAAAATAATTGAAAAGCGTAACCTATCTGGAACAATTTCTCGAGTTATGATTAGTTTGTCTGATAATCTGTGGGGATTTTTGTATTCATAGTTAGTCGCTATGTTAACACTTAACCACAGGGACTTGTAACGTAGGTTGTAAGAAAGTCTGCTGTGTATACATATGTACTATATAATATTGAAAAGTCCATGTGTACTATACACAGCAGACTTTCTCGCAACCCTACGTTACAAGTCCCTGTGCACTTAACCATACATAATGATAAGAATAACTATACTTTACTGTGAAATGTTCACTGTAGAAACACTTTTTAGGTATATTTGTACACATTAGAAATTGTAATTAATTATAGATGTTTGTTTGTTCCGTTAATTACTGAGCGAGACACTCAAATTATACTGAGGCTCACCAGACGATCATTTCAGTTCATGAAGTCCGGCGGGAATAGTTCACCGGCGCGGGTTCTATGTACTACACAACATCCTGTATGCGGTTTGATTAAAATCACCACGTGAAAAACAAATCGTGCACCCTAATGCGGTTACATTATGGGAGTCTCTCATATGTTGTATTCTCTTGTTCTTTGAAGTTTATTTTATAATTTGTCTCTGAGGTCAAGTTGTCAAAAGTGCAAACACGTAAACATGGATTAAAAAGCATCAAATTAGTTCGCGGTTTTTAGAAATACATGTTTACTGGACACAAATGAATTGGATACTCTCTACAAGACCAATAGAACTCTCATATAGCATTCATTTGCCAGTTCTTTAATATAACTTGAAAAGTATTCATTTGCCAGTTCTTTAATATAACTCGTATAATACATTGTATATTTGCCAGTTCCTTTACCCGCTTTTGTTATCCGTTTTTACAATAAGGTTAGGCGAAGGTCAAGGGCAGGGACACATTGCTTCAGCAACACTAGGGATGTTTGTTTGTTCTAGTTCTATATATCAAGTGCTGAAGTTAATTGTACACTACATATAAATATCTACTGTCTGTTGTTATTTAGATTAAGGGGTATAATATCTATTTTCTCTTGATGATATCAGTAAATTAATAATAAAATACTCTCTTTTTACAGCTCATCAAACAATGGATTGTTTGTGTACATAAATCAGGAACGGAACCGGCCTAAAAATATACCGAATCAACATGGTGAGTAAAAGTTAGAGAACCTATTTCTCACATCCATAAACAAACGCAAATAGATCAATCATCCAATATTTAGTATATAAGAAATACAGACAAAATATTATAAACACCATACGACCTACAATGTACCAGTATCATATCTTTTACAACGCGAGGTGATCTTTAGAATTACGCGACATCGTATTAAAATGATCGGCCGTACTTCTGGAACATGCTGATCACAACAGGGGGTGTCTAATGTCTAAATAATGTAGGATACATTTCCTTTATTATGTCTGAGCGTGGTGTCAAGGTCAAAGGAAACTCGGGCGACACCAAACCAACAATACATATCGATGGATTTCTAGCACCTAAGATTTTGGCGAATTGTTGTTAATGTACCATTAAAACGAGAATATTTAAATGAGTCTGTAACAGGACACTGATCCATTACTAACGCTGTTCTGAAAGATACGTCAGCAACTCTGAGGAATACACAGATGTTGTACAGAGTAGGTGTTTACTGATAAAAATACTGCCGAAACTCGCAGGAGTGGGGTATTGTACCACTCCTACATTTGGTCCTCAATGGATAGAACAGCCATTCAAAAAAAAATGTAATATATTTAATAATATAAAAACGATGAAAAATTAAAGTCGTTCAAAATATCAATGGTATAGATTTTTTCTTCGAAGAACATGTACAGAAACATCTCTATCAGAATTTGAATAATGACATGTGAAACTTTGGTATAAGTATCAAGCAAAACAACGGAAACAAAACCCTATCCAGCATATCAATTTGAATTGAAAATTAGCCTCGACTATATCTAGAAAGCATATTCAAACTTTCAAACGATTTGATGATTAAGTTTGGATTTGATGCATCATTCAAACCAGCTTATGCTAAGTTACGGAAGTCATATATTTTTTTTTATAAATCACTAATTCCACTTTAAGAATTTAGAGAAAATAACATCATTGTCGCGGGATTTATTCATATTTTGCAATTAGAGTATTTAGACAAACGGAGAGATGGTCTGGTATATCATTCTAGTTATAGAAAGATCGATGTGGAATGAATTGACCAACTTGTGACCCTATTTACAAGGAATAGTACATGTAAGCTTCTGTGTTTAAAACGTTGGAAATGTGAAATCAATGGTCAATAGACGAAATGTGGGGTTTGCTATGTGTACTAAATCAACCGCAGTCTGTTTCAACAACGGTTTTAACCACAAGATACGTTATCAGATAGACTCCTGTAGCCATAAACATAACACTGACGTATCAAAAGGGGATATTATATGCAATCACATGCACGGTCGAAACGTCGGATGTATCAGTTTTTCGAGGTGGCAATCAGAATTGTGGTCGAAATGTCCGACAATCGTCAAAGGGTATGTTATTATTTTGAGACAACTCGTACCTCACTCTATGCTGTAAACATAGCGCCTATCTCTTCAATCTAATAAAATACATGTTTCCATTATCATTACGTGTGATCGAGAAAATCCCACAAGTGGCAACGTCCATGTGACCCTTAATAACGGCCAATCAAATTTCTGCCTGCAAAATTTTGACAGTTACGAAGTCTTCTCGCCCCAAGAGGACAACATACATGTAGCTGACCGTACATGTACACTGGGACGAAATGTTCACCTGAACAGAACCATGACCCCCCCACCCCCCCCCCACCCCCCCCCCCCCCATGGGACGTTGTCAGATCCTCTTTTCACCGGAGTGGTCATAAGAATATGTATTTTAATCAGATTTAACACATATATTGCTATTCACAACCGTGGTTTCCTGGTGTCCACCAATCTCCCTATACGGCAAGTTGCTCCCATTCTGACTTAGAATTGATCACGAGGAGCTTGTGGCAACTGATCCGTGTATAGTGACTGCCTCTGAAATTTGTCGTTCGAAAGGCTTGAAGAAGGTCTTGATGACTTCACACTTGAAGTTTCTAATGTCACCTTCGTCTCCTGGGTGTTCTTCGAGCAAGTGCTTAGCCGGAGCATTAGAGAGATTGCCGCTCTCTACTTGGCGCCTTTGTTCCTGGAACCGAGTATAGGCATTCCAGAAATAACTTATACCTGATACTTGCGGCGGATACTTAAAGTAATCCGACATCAAAACCATACAACAAGATTTTGGAAGGTATGACGACTCCCCAAACAGAACCATGTATTCCAGGGGAGTCAGCGTTCTCTGTTACCATGACAACACCAGTCACACATATGTTAAAGGACCACAACGTATTTGTCCGAAACAAATATCAGAAGTTAATTAATAACAATTATTATGTCAGATCATCTATATCGGTGACCTAAGATGAAGTTAAAACATCAAACAAAGGCAATGATCTCTGTGTTAATCTATGTTCACAGATAATGTTTCATTTCGCGGTATTTCGGACTACATCGGGAAACATAGACGACCCGTGTTATGGAAATTAACATTTAATTGATCTGTTTAAAATTTTCAGAAAGTGTTGATAAGAGTAGAATTAACTTTTAGCTAATAGCTTTTGGGACTCGTTAAACTTATTTTGGAGTTAAAAAAAATAAAATACGTTTCACTAAGGGAAACGTAGTTCATGCGCTAACGAATAATGCCTGTTGCCGTCAATGTCATATATTTAGTGTAATGATGTTATCGGCTATATATCTCTGCTAAATACGCTGCACAGTTGCAGTTACGTTCAAATAACTGCACGCAGCTGCATACATTATCATTTATTACTACGACATACCATGCCATTTGGTGCGTACGTTTACCGTGATTTTTATGCACTTATATATATATATCAAAATGATTCTTTCCCCTTTTTTGAATGCACGTCCAGAGTTTAAAAATATGAAGCAAAATTTTACCCATATATATAACTCTGGTCGATATTCAATACTAGCCGCAATATACCGCTCGACTATCTAAGAAAATTTCTGTTTACCAGAGGTCCTGAGTTCGATCCTGATAGAGGCAGTGATAACTATAGAGCGTGCACCCTGTTCCTCACATTTTTACTATTATAGGGATTAGTGGCCTGGCTCATATGTGCAAGATAAAGGCAACCTTCTACTGGTCATAAACCAATGGTTAAAGCTGTACCATAAAGCTTTCTATATTTGTGTTTTAATGATACATTAATTATAAATAATTTACATTGATAATAACGTGGGTGATTCATAGAACTGTGATAAGAGGTAGAGAATGTGGGATTGATATACAAGGATGTTAGTGATAAAAATATAGTCTTATTGATATAACATAAACTATGTTCACTGCATGCTTGCTTCAGTGCTTTAAACTTTGAACAAGAATCGTATATATCAATATAAGAGGAACAAGCCCGCTGGTTCCTTAGTGCACGCAACATGCATATTAAGTTGTCTTTAAAACGAATACCACATGAAAAATACATTAAGATACAAACAAACGTCGCGCCAGTTGTGCACTGATTAGCAAATAGTAGGCAATAGGTACAGAACGACGTCATTTCCGGTTCCTCATTGAACTGTTTTGACTTCTTAGTTTTCCTATTTTCTAACAGTTGACGTGTAGCATGGGAAGTGTATACTTTTTGTACAAAGGCAAGCAAAACAAACTAATGTAATGAATGTTCATATTGTAATGTACCGCGAATTGACGGAATAGGACTTTTATGTTGCATATTTATCTGTAATTTGAGTTCTAGTTATTATCAAATATTTGGGACTATAGGTGTATAAGTGTTGATATTATTATTAGATAAGAATGATGTTTTCGCGTTGTATAGAGATCTGGAAATTAGCTACATTTCCAATGTTAAGGGTCTGATAATAGATCTTATCGGGACAACAGGTTTTGCAATGGGGCCTATAATATATCAGAATCTCCAATCCCAGGTTAAGAATGCAATGTGATTAGGTCATTCTATCTTCACCCAAAGATCAATAATGTCTTGTTTAAAATAATCGAATGTGATTGCCCAGATATTGTAATTGATCCTTTCAAACGTCCATCGAATATACTTAGAGAAATGATGTCCATGCACTGGCTTTTGTGCTTACATGGCAACTCCAACAAAATTGCATTTTACAATCACAAAACTAAGATTATCACAATAACATATGCAGTAAAAATTTGTATTTTTGTACTGAGGGCTAATTATATGAATGTACATGCATTATCAGTGTGGAACAAATCTTCCGTTCACGAATTAAAACGATATAATTTGCAAATGAAAGATTTTCATATAAATGTTCGTATTAGATTCTAGACACTTAAAGCTTTGTGTCTTTTATTTAGTTTCATTCTTCATATTTTCACGTGTCCTCGTAATAGCATATAGATCGTTGACTAAATTCCATTTCAAGTTAACGGAAACAGTATCTATGGGTTTACTGTCAGTAGTTAAGTGATCATCTGGACGCTATTTCATACAGGGGAATGAATGAAAAATAATACTCAATAATACGTAACGTGATTATCTATTTGTGAGTATTATATATCGATTATCCATTTTATGTGACATTATTAGGCAGAGATACGATCTGATAAATCTGTTTCTCTGGTCACTGACCTAGATGATCACAAATCCATGTTGTAATATAGAGAACCACCCTATTTAACTTTGACCCGATATACTGCTCCCTAGAGAGGTAGAGTTGGTCGAGGATTCGAGAACTGATTCTTGGTTATGTAAAAGAATTAGCCTGAGTGAATTGTCCCTTTAAAACGATATAATTTGCAAATGAAAGATTTTCATATAAATGTTCGTATTAGATTCTAGACACTTAAAGCTTTGTGTCTTTCATTTAGTTTCATTCTTCGTATTTTCACGTGTCCTCGTAATAGCATATAGATCGTTGACTAAATTCCATTTCAAGTTAACGGAAACAGTATTTATGGGTTTACTGTCAGTAATTTAGTGATCATCTGGATGCTATTTCATACAGGTGAATGAATGAAAAATAATATTCAATAATACGTAACGTGATTATCTATTTGTGAGTATTATATATCGATTATCAATTTTATGTGACATTATTAGGCAGAGATACGATCTGATAAATCTGTTTCTCTGGTCACTGACCTAGATGATCACAAATCCATGTTGTAATATAGAGAACCACCCTATTTAACTTTGACCCGATATACAGCTCCCTAGAGAGGTAGAGTTGGTCGAGGATTCGAGAACTGATTCCTACAATAAACAGGACAGATACCATCGGATACCATCAAATGTGTAAATTACGGAGTCCACGTATGAAAAATCATCGAGTGGAACAGCTTTATCGTACATAAATAACACATTAAGCATTCCAAACTTTTTTGTACTTCATTAAAATTCAAGAAAGCAATAACTAAACTCATGAATTGAAATAAAAGACATTGTGTTTTGTAGTATGAATGTGACATTGTCGAGAGGATGTGAGTTAGCTCTGTACAGTGATCTGTAACACTATAAAGGATGGCTCGGGAATACACTTAACCTCCCATTTTGTATAGAGCGTGATGCAACAGAAATATAAAACCGTAGGAAACTACATCTACTTCTAGACTTACCATTAAGAAGTGTAAGGTGTGAGATCAAAGAATTTTGATATTTCCCCGGAAAATTAAAAGCTGATCTTTTTGGAAAGATATTATGTCTGCTGAGATTAGCTAGAACAGGTACCTTACACAAGTTTGTATACATGAATAATTCCCTGGTAACTGTTATTTTGAGACGTTGGACACAGACGTCAAATATCTTTTTGTGACACGTACAAATCAGTTACGTGGCCTTACACAATACTAGTCCGCTAAACCTGCCTATATTATTAGGCTTTTTTTATTTTTTTTTTGCCTAATATATATTATATATATTAGGCAAAAAAAAAAAAAAGAAAAAAAAGCCTAATAATATAGGCAGGTTTAGCGGACTAACTCAATACAAGTCGTCAGACTGATTATACGCACGTGAGGTAGTTTAGCAGGAATCAAGCTCCTGAAGGATAAGGAAATATATAATGGGATACCAACATGCATTGTCATTGTCTCCACATATATTATAGTGTAAATAGGCCAAATTACAGTGTATGCACCGGTAATGACTCGGCCAGGATTGCTATCTGCTCAGTCTCATTCGGCCACACAAGGACCTAGCACGAAAATTTTTAACCAACAGTATACATATAGTAACGTTACTATAATATATATATATGTATACTGTTGGTAAAAAAATTTCGTGCCAGGTCCCTGTGGTCGGCCATTGTTTATGAACAAGTCGGCTCGCAAGGAATGACATTGGTATCTGTGTAATTTGTGAGTAATTAAGACAAGATGTGTAACAGGTGCGAGAAGGTGTGTAAGTTTAACAAACCGTGAAATATATCAGATAAATACTTCTGGAGATTTTACAAACCTCTTGCGCGGCTATTGTGTCAAGTTTCCAAGAAGTGGAGCGAGCTTTTTTTTAGTTATTATGCATTAGCTCTGTCCAAGATGACAATACAAATGACCATTAATGACATAAATTATGGTTAAATACTAAATGGGCCTGCTCCTGTTTTTGAGAGTGAAAAATACCATTTGTCGGCGGTGGAGCATCTTTAACATACAGTTGAAAGTGTTTTGTTAGTTTAGAACTGCAAAAGAAATAAAAAAAAAGCAGGTTTAGCGGATTAGGTAGGTGCGAGATACCCGTGTAGATCTAGTACTTTTCTGATACCAAATGATTAAGCGGATTAGGTAGGTGCGAGACGCACCTACCGAATTCGCTAAACCTGCATTTTTTATTATTATTTCTTTAGAGTTCTAACCTTTTTTTCATTTTTGTATGTACTACAGGGACAAAACTGTCAAAGACATCACAAGTTGGCACTATTCAATAATTTGACCAAGTCTTTTACAGTTTAGCTCCGGATCCACATGGTTTAATTTCTCATAATTTGAGTTCTGAAAAATGTATATTATTTTTGCTTTGCTTCTAGTACAGGCTATTGCCGGAAAATCTATGTTAAAATAATTAACAAATTAAATATGATTTAGTGAAGATGAACAAAAAAAGACATTCATGCATAAAGGTCTACAGTAAGTGTACTAGTTCATCATCCGTTCCGCATTCAGTTTCACCTTTCCAGAACTCTTCAAATAGAGGTAGGAAACGGTTCAGCAGTTTCATATTAGGCCTAGAGAAAAGCAGAAACCGCGTCAATGTATGAAGTACTCTCATTACATGAGAGTCGACTGGTCAGCCGTTTTTTTTATTGGACGTTATTTTGCTGACTAGACACGACGTGATGTTCCAAAAGTGTCTCGTCGTGCTATACCTACCTCTAACATTGTTGGAGTATGCATATGTATGAAGATATGGTTTACGTGAATAAGTTAGACCCCTCATATTCCTTGATGGAATTTCCAATATGACATTCATGGAAACAGATGATGAACGGTAACACTAAATAGTTCAAAGTAGAAGACTATGTTCTGGTTCTAACAGACGATATCTAAGTACTTGTACACACTACTCCAACAATGTTTTATTTTAGAGATAGCAGAGATTTAAATATAATTATTTAAATCTCTGGAGATAGTGTTGGTTTGATTTAATTTACTTCATGATTAAAAATTAATTTCACTTTCATGAGGATTTTGAAAATATGCTAATTATCATTAGTTTAAACAATATATTTATTCAAATATATACATATACACCAATACATACAGACGGCTAGGATGGGAAAACAAGCTAAAAGCTTATATTAATTCCTGCAATGATTATCATTGATATCCCTTTTAAAATAATTTATTTATTATGATAGAGTGTTAATGGCTGTTTCACTCAGGGTTGGATACCGTTAAGAAAATAAAGAATGTCTGTCTGTCTCATATAGATTGCTTTTGCTTTAACATTGTAATTATATAAGAAAATACACAAGTTGTGCAAACAATGTATTTTTCATTATAAAACAGAGCTGCAAGACTGGATGATCATGACCTTATATTCACTGCTTGTCTCCTTCATTTAGTCATGTTTTACTTGTGGATTTCCTTAGAAAATGATCATGTGTTTATTTTTTCAAATACCAATAACAGAATAGGTACTTTTTAAAATGGCCCGGTATGTAGCGATTTACTATAATGGTTTTGAGTACCAGTATCCAACCCTAGTTTCACAATGAATTAGGACAGATAAAGACACAACTTGGTAAACAAGTACATGGGCAGTAGGTATATAAGTTCAGTTCTCAAACATTGCTACCTTTTTTTCTCTGATATACATGTATTTCTTCAAATCATCTAAAGTGTTAATTTATGCGCAAGAGTGAAATTTAGGATAAGCATGTAAAGTTTGACAGTGAAAGTATCCTCATGCATTTTTTGTTTGTGCTTACAATCATATTGTTAGAATACACTCAAAAAGTACATTGTTTACAGAAATTAACTAAATATTTATGGTTTACTAATAGAAAACACAAATTAACCCAACACAAAAATAACTTTGTTTGCAAGAATACTGGGCTTTAAAGAGTACAAACCATACCATAGAATTTCTAAGAGTACAAAAAATTAGCCCTCGGGATGTAGAAGAACAAGTTCAGTGGAAGTAGGTCATGCTGGTTTTGATGTGAAATACCTGTAGATTTGCACTGTATTAAGATCTGAAGTCAGCATCAGAAGAAGGTACTTTGGAACAGGACTATAGAAAAACAATAAAGTGTGCTTTAAGAATTTTTATTTATAGAAATTACTGAAGTTTTGTATGCTGGTATTAGATAATACAAAAAATAAGATTTGAAAAAAGGGTTTTCTACAAAAAATAAAAGATTTAAAAAAAGGGTTTTCTACAAAAAATAAAAGATTTAAAAAAAGGGTTTTCTACAAAAAATAAAAGATTTAAAAAAAGGGTTTTCTACAAAAAATAAAAGATTTAAAAAAAGGGTTTTCTACAAAAAATAAAAGATTTAACAATTATATGTTTGAAATATTTTTTAGAAACATGACCAGCATTCTTTTTTTGATTTTTTCATTATTTTTTTTTTTTTTTGTAGCTGTTGTGTTCCAAATATGTATACAGAACAGATACAAACTCAACAAAAAGTACAGAAAATGGCAGAACACCGACAACAGAGAAAATTCCTCCTCGACAGAAAGTCCTGTTGTCGCCAAACAGGGTCTTGCACTTCAAGCTCGGGTAAGTTTGTCGTTGTAGTATGTCATAATCAAAATAACATGGTGTAGTTAAAATTTCCATTCATACTCTAAAGAAAGTTAAAGCAAATCATGCCTTGCTCTCAAGCCTCATTATATAAAAGCTTCTGACACCAGTTCCACTGCATATGTAACATCTGCTAAAAAACTTGTATACTTGGTTTTGACATTTCAGTTGGCGGCAGAGGCCGAAAACAAAGATAACGAAGCAGAACAGGCGAGGCAGTATGGAAAACGGGTTCGGTATGGGGAGGTCGTACAGGTGTGTATAATGTCAAAAATTTACATGAGTTTGAAACAGGGAAATTTTCTTGAGTGGCATTATGACTACAACATCTGATAATAAGACAATGGAGTGCAATGCATGTGCATATATTCTTAAATCCGTATGTTAATGTTGCTCAGTTTCATGAAAAGCATGCTTACTTTGCCATTCTACAATAAATATAACATTCGATTTCCAATTTATCGTACTATATATAATTTCTATATGTAGTACTATTGATCACTAATGCAATCAGAATTGGATCTATTCTGCTTCACTTTGTAAGTACAGATCACTTGTGGATCAGTGGATCCTAAGGCAGCATAGATATTCACATGGGTCTGGTTCATCCTAAGGCCTGTTTGATGCTGGCTCTATAGGATTGCCTTCAAATCAATGTAGTTAATGTAAGAAATATGAAACTTATGTGTAAATATGTGAAACTTGTATGTGAACAAGAGCAAAAACTTACAAATACCTTAGTAATAGGTTTCCTTTCTCTAGAGTTTCAATATAAAAATTCAGCATTACAAATTTGCTCTGAAAGACTTACAGAAATGAAGTGTCTGTTTGCCAAAACAGTGATTGATAGAAAAGACTATTACTAGAATGAACAATTCACTTATAATATTATAAACCCCAGAGATTTTGAGTAAGCATTTTATAAGGCTTTGGGGGATATGTAAGTAGGACTAGAGTCTGAAAGCCAATAAAATGGTTAACAATGAGGTGGAGTGAGAATTTATATGAGTGTTGGCTATAGGCTCTTGAAGTTTGAGGTGATAGGACTAGGGCTAGGATCTACAATGCAATGAGATTATGAGCATTAGGCTGGAGTCAGAAAAGAGCAGTTGGAATGGCTAGAAGATTTTGAAGATTGGGGTGAGAGAACTAAGGCTATAGGGTCAAAGATTGAGGTGAGAGAACCAAGGCTATATGGTCAAAGATTGAGGTGAGAAAACCAAGGCTATAGGGTCAAAGATTGAGGTGAGAAAACCAAGGCTATAGGGTCAAAGATTGAGGTGAGAGAACCAAGGCTGTAGGTCAAAGATTGAGGTGAGAGAACCAAGGCTAGGGTCTTTAAATAGTGTACATAGGGCTGGAGTGAGCAATTCACATGGGTGTTGGGGTTGCTCTGCAGATGAGTTATAGATACAGGTCTTTGGTAGTGCTAATAGGAGAAGAAACATTCCACTTGTTGAGTAGACTGTGCATGATGTCTGCTGTAGACAGTGAAGGCTAGACCATATGGGAGAGCAAATAGGATAGGCTGATGTTCACTGATGGATAAAGACAAATTGAAAGTACAGACAAAATGTGCATTTACACAACAAAATACACATGTTATTGTTTGTAGATTCCACATTTCTTTCCATCTCATGACTCTTTCCTCAGCTCCCCTGCTGTTCATTAACAAATAGATTTGAAGAAAGTTAGCAACCTCAACCACGCATGAAATTTGCAGCAAGTCTAGTGCCAGAAATTTTATAACAAGAGAGCATATTGTTTGGTGTTGGCAGAAGAGTACATGTATGTTGACGTAGACACACATATAGGAATGTAGCAATCAGCAGCTGAAGCAGAGGGAAGTTCAAAGCATAGGACAACATTTAATTATTACAGAAAAACTAGTTATGTAATCATCTGATGTGCTAATTATGGTCACACCTGTGTAGAATTGGTTGTCATATCGACTTCAGTGGTCCTACTAACTTGTTACCAGGTGTAACACTACAGCTATATAACTGGTAATGCTTTACATCTGTAGCATGTTGGGACAAAAGTAATACTTTACATCTCAAGATAAACAATTCATTAAAGAGATTCTGCAAAAGATCAAACGTGTCATACATACAACCTTATCACAAGGGAACCCTGATGTGAATGACTTAATTAGTATGGCAATGTCACCATTATGTACAATATAGGTCATTTCTAAGTTGTTCTTCATTCATGAAGTATGCCCAATCTGCCAAAGGTAAATTTTTCACAAGACTCATATAAGTTTCTCTTCAGGTTCATGGCTTGTAAAAATGTGTATGTTAGAAATATTTCATTTGAAGTTTCTTTTGTTACTTAAGTTATGGACACCAGAAAACTATGAAATTAGTTTATTATGAAAATATGGTAATAAATGAGTGAAGTTGTAAACTTAGGAGTTTTTAGGCCTTTACTTTGCACAGCTTTTTTCTTTATACATCTCTCTCAAATTAAGGGGAAATGTTGACCTAGACTAGCAATATTTGTCAAATATCAATTTAGGTTGCTCTGACCAATATTTTGACCCAATACAGATATTTTGACCTTTGACTTACACTCCGGATTAGGGCTGTGATTTACAAATCAAGATGCCTTTAAAATTGGAAAACTTGCATCCAATGACTGATGTCAAAAGGTTATGACAATAAAAATATATTCAAAATTTAAAAAAAAATCATAAGGTGTATTGAATACATGTATACATAGAGTATCTTTTCAACTTGTTCATTTAGTTTTTTCAAGACATGATGGCATAATTATCACAGAGTACATAAACAAATTACCTTTCTACAAAGACCACATTTCAATTAATGAACTTTGCCTTTATTTACTGTGGTACTTTTTCATAGTGCTAGTATTCATATTGTTTATTTATTCTTGTGTACATCATTATCTACAATTTATGTAGCTATCATTTTGCAAATTTCAGTTGAAACATATATTTACTGGAAAGTTTGTCCACATGAGCACGACACAGACCAGTCAGAAGGATAAAAACAACATGAAGGTACGTTACTGATATACATTGTGTATTTCACCAGCTACGATAATGACCTTGTTAAAAGTTTGTGATTGTATGTGGTGTGAGATTATACAGGTCCATTGAACCTCTTGTTTTAAGACTTAATTAATGTATTCGTGAAAATAAGTTTGATACAATAACCATATCTGAACCAAACCTCAAGTTAATAAGACATATTGTTTTTTAGCAAAATTATGTGGCATATAGTCAAAAGAAGGAAAATAAAATAGTTGACAATAGATTTACTGCCATCCAATATTTCATCATGCTTTATACCTGTATAATATTTTTATTTCCTCTCTGTTGAAGATATTTGAATTATGAAATGAGGTCGTTTTGTTTTAATTGTAGAACTTTTTTTTTATAAAAAAAGCAAGTAAAGATTATTGTTTGAAATTTACCAAAAAAATAAGATGTCTCCAAAATTGAGCATATCATGGTTGGCCAGGTGAAGAATGTTGTTGTGTAGTCTGTTTGTCTATCTATTGACACTTTTACTTCTGCTGATACTTAACTGTCACTTATAACCTAACCCTCACGATCACTTGTAATCAATTTCACATTTGTGTCACTGACAGGTGCTTGTCATCACCACACAAATGACAATTTAAGAGTTCGGACGTTACGTCATCAGTTGTATATTTCTATGACTTTGTTGCAGGGTTTTGCCGCCCGGCTGTACTATAACTTGTTTATCAGGCAATGAAACCATGTCTGCTACAAACTTATCAAATTATTGTTACTAAATTGATTATCTCAGGGCATCTAACTTAATTGACCTTAAGAGATATTATGTTTACATGCCTGTAAAAAAGAGGGGGAGGAAGACATTATTTTCTTTTATATAAATGTGATAAAACCTTTTGTTATTGGTGATACATGTATCATTTATCTTAACACTTTGATTCAGACATTACATACATGCTACAAAGAATTTCTGTGTGTAATTACATATAAATTTACTACATGCCAGTGTCCTCTGGTCTCGTCATCAAAGAAATATTGAAGACAAATCATCCTCTAGGCTTTTCATAGAAATAGCATTATTGACACGGGTCCTCTTGGGCTGTTATTAGTACGATATTAGACAGCAGGGATTCATTAGCCAGCCATCGAGAAATGTCACTGCAGTAGTTAGGAGCAATTTGCAGTGTTTTTTGTGCAGCTGCAGGTGCTTTGTAAATATGAGTGGGAGTCTATATGAGTGTAAAACTATCAGCAGGCTCTGGGTTTGCTATCTAAGAGCTTATTTTATTCTTGTTGAAGATTGTAATGGAAAACTTCAAATAATTTCTTTGATTGTGTACCAAGTAAATTCATTTTCCAAGAATTGAAGTTTACAGATGAAAATCTTTTCTTTTTCTTAAAATTTCCTGAAAAAACAAGTTGTGTATCGACTACTTTGATTTTATCATACAAAGAACATAGTGTTCCTTCAAGAAAATGTGGAAAAAGAACTATAATGGTGTACCTGATGGTTAGATTTTTTAACTTCCTGGACTTTTAAGTTCATAGAAACAATTTAATGCTGTTCTTGAAGATAAACATCAATGTATAATTCTGTATGTGCTTGTTAAAAAGTTATTCTCAACTTCCTGGTCAGAATTCAGAGTCACATGTCGATCATGCTTGATGTTAGGTGTTGGTTGTTACAACTTTATCTATTTAAATAAATGGATTTCTAAGGGTAGACAATTCTGTTTAGGTTAATTATTTGTCAGATAATAACTTTCAGTCTGTCCAGCCTGAGTTTGATGTTGCATAGAGTGCTTCTTTTAAAAAAAAAATGTTTTTTAATAAATTAAGTTTTGAATTGTACATTTCTTATGTCTGAAGCTCATGCTCAGGGTCACCTTTTCAGCTAATAATACCAGGTGATTTGTTCTTTTGAATAGTAAAGAATTTGAAGGATAATTCTTTTTTTTGTTTCAGCAATTTGTTTGAATTTAAAGTAATTGATTGAATTATGTCTTTTATAAGTCTTCATTTATAATACTATAATTTACACATATAAATATAGCTGCATGGATTGCATACATTTATACAAATTGACATAGATTCCATACAATTTATATTTGTATTTGTAGCAAATCATTCATCAATTTGAGTTACTTCCATCCCAGGTAGTTGAAATATATTTCCTTTGAAGTGCCATTTACCTACCTTTTCTTGTTAGTAGAAGTAAAGCCCATCGATATAGAGGTAGACACTTCAGTAGGTCCTAATTATCAATCTTACTTAAACGTCTTCTCCAGATGTGGGAGGCACTGTGTGAAACATGTGGTCATAGAGCACTCTGTATCAGTCATAAGTTTTACATCCATATGGATCTCATTTTTTAATTAAGCAAAGAATTTTAACAATCTTTTTTTGGGACTGCCATGCCTCGGACCCTGAATGGTTAAAGTCTGGGACTGCCATGCCTCAGACCTTGAATGGTTAAAGTGTGGGACTGCCATGCCTCAGACCTTGAATGGTTAAAGTGTGGGACTGCCATGCCTCAGACCTTGAATGGTTAAAGTGTGGGACTGCCATGCCTCAGACCCTGAATGGTTACAGTCTGGGACTGCCATGCCTCAGACCCTGAATGGTTAAAGTCTGGGACTGCCATGCCTCAGACCCTGAATGGTTAAAGTCTGGGACTGCCATGCCTCAGACCTTGAATGGTTAAAGTGTTGGACTGCTGTGCCTCAGACCCTGAATGGTTAAAGTGTGGGACTGCCATGCCTCAGACATTAATGGTTAAAGTGTGGGACTGCCATGCCTCAGACCCTGAATGGTTAAAGTCTGGGACTGCCATGCCTCAGACCTTGAATGGTTAAAGTGTGGGACTGCCATGCCTCAGACCTTGAATGGTTAAAGTGTGGGACTGCCATGCCTCAGACATTGAATGGTTAAAGTGTGGGACTGCTATGCCTCAGACCTTGAATGGTTAAAGTGTGAGACTGCCATGCCTCAGACCTTGAATGGTTAAAGTGTGGGACTGCCATGCCTCAGACCTTGAATGGTTAAAGTGTGGGACTGCCATGCCTGAGACCTTGAATGGTTAAAGTGTGGGACTGCCATGCCTCAGACCTTGAATGGTTAAAGTGTGGGACTGCCATGCCTCAGACCTTGAATGGTTAAAGTGTGGGAATGCCATGCCTCAGACCTTGAATGCATGGTTAAAGTGTGGGACTGCCATGCCTCAGACCCTGAATGGTTAAAGTGAGGGACTGCCATGCCTCAGACCCTGAATGGTTAAAGTGTGGGACTGCCATGCCTCAGACCCTGAATGGTTAAAGTCTGGGACTGCCATGCCTCAGACCCTGAATGGTTAAAGTGTGGGACTGCCATGCCTCAGACCCTGAATGATTAAGGTCTTGGACTGCCATGCTTCAGACCTTGAATGGTTAAGGTCTGGGACTGCCATGCCTGAGACCCTGAATGGTTAAGGTCTTGGACTGCCATGCCTCAGACCTTGAATGGTTAAAGTGTGGGACTGCCATGCCTCAGACATTGAATGGTTAAAGTGTGGGACTGCCATGCCTCAGACCCTGAATGGTTAAAGTGTGGGACTGCCATGCCTCAGACCTTGAATGGTTAAAGTGTGGGACTGCCATGCCTCAGACCCTGAATGGTTAAAGTGTGGGACTGCCATGCCTCAGACCTTGAATGGTTAAAGTGTGGGACTGCCATGCCTCAGACCTTGAATGGTTAAAGTCTGGGACTGCCATGCCTCAGACCTTGAATGGTTAAAGTGTGGGACTGCCATGCCTCAGACCCTGAATGGTTAAAGTGTGGGACTGCCATGCCTGAGACCTTGAATGGTTAAAGTGTGGGACTGCCATGCCTCAGACCTTGAATGGTTAAAGTGTGGGACTGCCATGCCTCAGACCTTGAATGGTTAAAGTGTGGGAATGCCATGCCTCAGACCTTGAATGCATGGTTAAAGTGTGGGACTGCCATGCCTCAGACCCTGAATGGTTAAAGTGAGGGACTGCCATGCCTCAGACCCTGAATGGTTAAAGTGTGGGACTGCCATGCCTCAGACCCTGAATGGTTAAAGTGTGGGACTGCAATGCCTCAGACCTTGAATGGTTAAAGTGTGAGACTGCCATGCCTCAGACCTTGAATGGTTAAAGTGTGGGACTGCCATGCCTCAGACCTTGAATGGTTAAAGTGTGGGACTGCCATGCCTCAGACCTTGAATGGTTAAAGTGTGGGACTGCCATGCCTCAGACCTTGAATGGTTAAAGTGTGGGACTGCCATGCCTCAGACCTTGAATGGTTAAAGTGTGGGACTGCCATGCCTCAGACCCTGAATGGTTAAAGTGTGGGACTGCCATGCCTCAGACCTTGAATGGTTAAAGTGTGGGACTGCCATGCCTCAGACCTTGAATGGTTAAAGTCTTGGACTGCCATGCCTCAGACCTTGAATGGTTAAAGTGTGGGACTGCCATGCCCTCAGACCTTGAATGCATGGTTAAAGTGTGGGACTGCCATGCCTCAGACCCTGAATGGTTAAAGTGAGGGACTGCCATACCTCAGACCTTGAATGGTTAAAGTGTGGGACTGCCATGCCTCAGACCTTGAAAAGTTAAAGTGTGGGACTGCCATGCCTCAGACCTTGAATGGTTAAAGTGTGGGACTGCCATGCCTCAGACCCTGAATGGTTAAAGTGTGGGACTGCCATGCCTCAGACCTTGAATGGTTAAAGTCTGGGACTGCCATGCCTGAGACCCTGAATGGTTAAGGTCTGGGACTGCCATGCCTGAGACCCTGAATGGTTAAAGTCTCTGATATCTTCCATTTGCCTTCCACCTTCAGGTCATATGTTAGAAACGTAACCCACATGGTAAAGTTGCTAGGTACTAATAATAGGTTGGTGTTTTAACTGCTGGTACTCCGCCTTTCAGTACTTAAACCACCAGAATCTGGATATCTAAGCTTCTTGACTGAAACGAGTTGTTATATAAAGCAAAACTAAGTTTAAAGCCTTCCACTACCGCCGGTATATGAGATATTTGCCAGGTTTTAGTAAAAGGATGGTATCTTTTCTTTCAATTCTCTGGTTTTCCTTCACCACCAAAATCTTGCCTATCTGAATGAAACCAGGCAAAATCAATCATTCTTTGAAAGACACACTCAGAGCTGTCTAGGAGAATAAAAAGAGGTGATTTAGTTATGATTAGCAACAGTAATTGTTATTTTTCTGATTATTATCAATTATTTATGTATTTTACAGGTGTCTTTACATGAATTCAACGCCAAAAATGCTCAGTTCCGTATTCTACCGAGATACAAAGTGAAATCTGAAGGAGAAGTGGTAAGTCCATACATCATGAATTTTTGACACATAACGTTTATCAAATCATTTGTTTTTGTTTAAAATCTCCATTATGTATTATACTCCAGTCAGAAATCAAGCTAGATGGAGTGGGCACATCTTGGATCTCTTGTAATTATGTCTGCCTCGTATATTTGATGTCTGCTATGTAGGACTCAGCTGGTCGTGTGATGTTAATTTAAGTTCTAATTGTTTTTTAGATATAAAAATGATGTCTTCATTACTCTAATGTAATTAAGTTCTCTGGATTTAAATGGAAATTTGCAAGATATTTAGGGTTATTATTTCCCACTTAAATCAATGGAGTATGCTGATAGATAAATTGTGGAGAGATGTTCTCTGTTGTGTGGGGTTAGAGAGTAATGTCAATCACTTCAGGTTAGATACACTGCATGGGTATGTGTACTATGTGATAGCCACTGTAAAGGAAGCAGGTTATGCTGTATTCCTGTAGAATTGGGTAATCATTATTTAATCAAAATATTTAATTTGGGTTTGGCATCAGGAATTTATACTTTAAGAAAATTTAAAAATAGTTCATCTAATCAATTCTTGAAGAATTGGCAAAGCAAAGCAAGGGACCAGATTTATGTTCTTTGAATTATTTAGATACAGACCCTGCATGTATAAACACAAATTAGCTCAATTTGTTTGTTGCATGTAGATACATGAAATGCTTGCAAAGATAGGGAAATTATGAAACTGATAAATTCACCCAATTATACAAAGGCTGTGTATTCTGTTGGCACATTTCATACATACCTGGTGTGTAATCATCAAAACACTAGTCCAGAAATCTGTCACAATGTTCACCTGTAAACATGCACTCTTTAAACCCACATGCAACCGCTTTCAATTGGTTTGAGTACATCACTGCAATGATCTGACATCCAAATTAGTTTCTTGGAGAGAGTAAGTTTTGCTTTAGTAAGAAAAAAGCCCATGTATATATACAAAGTAATTCAGAAAGATTTAAAATATTTAAGAATTAATATTGATGGTTATCAGTTGTGTTTTCTCACAAGGTGGAAGGTTTAACATAGAACTATGATATTGATATGTTTCTGCCAACATGCCAAAGGAAGAGAGGGTAGTGTTTATAGCTTGCTAGGGTAAATAAGTAATTTCAGAAACCTTTCTCTCTTTAAACATACTCACATGCATATCAATACTTGTTTATATAGAGAAAGGGAACTATAGTCTTGTACTATGTCTGTAATTATAGCCCATGGAGATTGATCGAGGATGTACATTCTCTTCTTTCTTCATTCCACCTATTGGGCTTTCTTTCTATCTTCTATATATAAAAAAAAATGGGAAAATTATAGGTAATGCTTAACCTTGCAATTGTAAGGCGTATTACTGCAATGCTTTATTTTTTTTCCTGATGTTTTTATTACTGTTACAAAAGTATTTTTTTTTCTACTAATACAGACAAAAGTCCATTTAGATAGTATCTGTAGAGTATGTGTAAACTAAGTTTTATATAAACCTGACATGAAACCTGATACTTATCTATGACATGACTTATAGCCTTGGTAACAACAATGGTAAATGCCATTTATCGACTTCAATGAAATAGCGTCCTATCACATTGTGTGATAGGAGCGATGTCGTTTATGGCATTAAAACACTTTGTGACCAAAGTGATGTTGTTTATGGAAGTATGATGTTATCAATATCAGAACTTCCAACATATTGTCGTGAAGCCATGATCATCAGTATCATTCAAATAACCCTTCCATGTCTGGCTGCCACTATACCTGACTTTTATCATTGCCTACAGGTGAATCAGGTCATGTATCTCCTTATCATCTGAGGACTAATTCAGTTGTAGTTCTCCATCAGATTGGATGGTATTGTTGGCCTACATTATATCAGGAAGGGTCATTTTGAGATGGATGTCATTGTAGAAGCTGTTGGCTACCTCAATAGCAGTGACATATCACATTCCATTCATTTTTCTCCTTGAACACAATGGAATAACAATTATACGGAAGTTTGTCAGCTTTTCATTCACAGACAATTTGTCTTTTTTTTTTAATTGCTGGGGAGTGATAACCAAGCCCCAAGCCCTTCCATTTTGGATCTTAATTTATCTATAGTTTCATTTCTAATAATCTCACTGATAGAGCTAGAGCTATTGATTATCTATCTCCAGCATTGTGGGGGAATAATATCAAGGGAGGGGGGTACATAGGGGAGGGGGTGTACATGGGGAAGGGGGTACATAGGGGAGAGGATGTACATGGGGGGAGGGGAGTGTACATGGGGGAGGGGGGTACATGGGGGAAGGGGGTACATGGGGGAGGGAATGTACATGGGGGAAGGGGGTGTACATGACATGTTCATCCTATCACCAACGTCTTGTCCAAAACCCATGAAGAATGCAGATGCACTTATGTCTTGTAGACATTTCTCACGGTTATGGGAATTAGGCCAATTATAGAATCAAAAGTTTATTGATAAAGAAATTTATGAAATCAACTCAAGTCATGATTCAGTTTAAATATTTGCATTTTAAAAATATTTTGGAAATGATTAAATAAAGAATTATTCCATCCTATATATAGTGTTTTGATTGTTAGAAACTTTAAGCATTGAGGTTTTTAGGACATACTGAGTACATGTACTTTTAAAGGTCAGAATGTCTAAAGGTTATCCTCTATGATCAGGTTACATCAAGGTCAAAGTCAGATTATCTTGTATGACATATCTTATAACATTGTATTATTATTTGATAGGAATTTATCATATCTTTTACACTCAAACATTTTGTGAATAAAGAATTTGATTTCTGTAAAATGTTATCAATATTTCAACAGTCCACATCATTTATTTGATAATACGCCCTATATTGACTCCTCTGTTTTAGAGCTATGAAACATATATTTCATCAGAAATTCTGATTATCTGGTGTGTTCTGTTTGAGGACCTTTTTATTACTGAAAATCACTGATACATGTCCTAATATATTGAAATTCAACAATACTGAGTCTGTTCTTAATCTGTGAAGCAAAACATTTCGCCTTCACTGGCTATCTTATCTCCAATACACGTGTCACAGAAAATATTAAGAATGCAGAATGTTTTCTCAACATTAAGACTGATGTCAGAAGATAGTGTTATATCCTTCCAGCTAATGTTAAAAATCAATGTAACAAAAACTGGGATCAGTATCGCTAATGACAGTGTCAAACCAGAATGTATATCCTGTACTTTGTTTAGTATTCATGCCAAGTGTTAACAATTAAGAAGATTTCATATATTGTTGCTTCATCTGTATAAAAAAAAAACATTCTGTACATGGAGCGTGTACTGTAATTCCATCCTGTTAAAGTTTCATAATTTTAGGTCATCATGCACCGCCCGTCGTCGTGTGCTGTGTGCCTTTCATTCAAGGTCACATGGGTCAAAAAGGCTAAAATCTTTCAAAAATTTCTTCTAAAGAACCAAAAGGTCCAGAGAACTCATATTGGGCCTGCGGCATGCTGGGATGAAGGGCTACCAAGTATATGCAAATAAATGACCTTGACCTTTATTCAAGGTCACAGGGGTCAAATAGGCTAAAATCTTTAAACAACTTCTTGTGAATATTTGAGAGGCCTAGATATCTGATATTGGGTTAGTGGCATGCTGGGATGAATTAAGGGCTACCAAGTTTGTTCAAATGAAGGACCTTGGCCTTCATTCAAGGTCACAGGGGTCAAATAGGCTAAAATCTTTAAACAATTTCTTTTGAATAACTAAGAGGCAGAGAGACCTGATATTGAACCTGTGGCATGCTTGGATGAAGGGCTACCAATTTTGTTCAAATGAAGGACCTTGAACTTCATTCAAGGTCCTTGGATCTTAAGGATTTTAGATAAGACAGAAAAAATCATTTCTCAATTTTGTTAAAGGAAACATTGTAAGGTGAACGAAAAATAATTTGCAGTCTCCTGAATTTTCAGTCACTTGAATTAAAGAAGTGATTTTCTGTGACAGATTATATTGAACTTACCACCTTAATGAGAAGTCAGGGATCAATCTAGCTCTGATTTATTACCGTTTATGGGTAAATTTCCCCTCAAGGAATGAATTCCCCTCAGGCCTAAAATTCCCCTGAAGATTTAAAAATTCCCCATTTGAAGCTAAAATGACCGTTTTTGTAACACAATTTCCCCTGTGACTTATTTTTTCATTAATTTTTTTTATACTTTTCTTTGCAAATTTCTTCATATTTATCATATAGCTACTGCATATCTTATGATAAACTCAAATTTTTCATTATTGAGCTTAAAATTTTGCTTTACTAAATCTAAAAATAAAATCAGTTGTTTTATAGTACTTTTTTGTCAAAATGAATATAATTTTGGACATAAATAAGAAAATTCAATTCCCCTATATTTTGCCAAACTCTTCCCCTATTTTGAAAAAAGGGTAGTTTCCCCCAAAACCTAGATTGATGCCTGGAAGTGTATTGGATATAAGTCTTCTAATTACATGTATAGACGTACATGTACTTTGTATATATTACAGGAACATGTAAGTACCCACGTTACACTAGACCAAAACAGTTCATGTGAAGATAATAGGCAGAGATTTCTCCTAAAGCTCAATTTTCTTTATTCTTTCATTACCTATATATAGTTGTGATGATTTTAGGATTCGTTCTTTTTGTTTTGGTATTTTTACAGGGTGGGAAAAGTTCACTCAGTTTATAGTGGTTTATGATTTTGTACTGTACAGGATAAACTCTACCATCTTAGATGTTGTTTGTTAATGCATAAGCATGTAAAACTCAATCTTGATGGCTGATAAAATAATCTCCAGTACTGTTACTAAAACTGTAAATTGGCTGATAGCACTAGATATATGAATGTGCCAATTTACTACCATGAGTTATGTTTGTGTTTCTTTTGAAATATGAGAAATGGAGCTATAACTGAATTCCGTCATTTTTTTCACATTTTCAGAACAAAACCCCCTCGCAATATTTGTACCTGTAATTGATTAACTTAATTCTTTTAATTCTGTAACAAGTTGTTGTAAACCTAGCGGCACCACCCAGGCTCTGGTTTCTGTTTAGATATTACTGTATAATCCTCTGTGCATCATGCTACAGTACAATGCAAATATAACCTCTGATGTAATTGGCCAAGATGTCGGTTTATTGCTGGTGCCTGTGTGTGTGTCAGAGAGGTAACTTCCTCATACCAGGCATCTGTTTCTCCCATACATTATTAACTGTAAAAAGTACAAATATTGTAGAAAATGAATAAGGCGTTAAGCATATTTTGTCAGTTTCTCTTGTAATGAAGTTCTTTTGGGGTAGAAAAAAAAATCCCAATCTGATCGCCTACCATATTTATTCATATTTCTAGAAATGATAACTGTATTAAATAAACTACAAATTGCAATTGGACAACTAATTTTCTCTTGATCAATATAGTATGTGTGACTTGGCTGTATGTTCTTCTCTGTATTTTTGGCAGTATGCATCTTCACAGTAATTTGATATTCTAACAAAAGGCTTTAGAACACAAGGAGACACAGTTTACCATGAATTCCTACAATTTGCTTACAGGAGAGATTGCATTAAAAGACCCTAGCTGTTGGTAAAGTAGAAAAATATGTTTAACCCTACCAGGTATGTGACTTTGGTTTGTCTGTGTTGATAGGTACAACTGTTTGACCAGATCGTGTTTGAGAGTGTTAAGTCCCACGGCCATTACTTCCATGCCAGTGAAGCCTTCCAGATCGACCATTTCACATTTGGGTCAGTATCAGGGTTTAATCACATTATCACCTATCTGCCTTTCCCTTGTTTTTACTACTTAGTATAAATGGTTAAAATAAAATGCAAAATTAGTCAATTGGAAAAAAACAAAGAATGAAAGAAACAGTACTGAGCAAATATAGAAGCAAAAGTCAAACATAAACTGATGATTCAAAGACCAAACTGAACAATTTAGTTATAGAGCCTTTTGAAAACTAGCGTTAAGGAAAAGGACCCAGTTGTTCTAGAGGAGTAGGCGCTGATAGAAACAGGAAATGCTCCCAGTGTATATATCAAATGTATGAATAATTTACAGCATGTGTTAAGTATGTTCTTTGTCCTGATTGATGTTTGTAGTTCTGAGTTAAACCTTGGAGTGGAGAGGTCCAGTTTCACGTTAATAGGGTGTTACCGTGAACATGTTGACCAGGAGAGGTTTGTCAGGGTAAGTAACTCTTGAGAGTTTCTTCATTAGATGGTTCGTTCAACCAATAAAAAAAATGTCACACTATTGAATATTCATAACCATTTATATATTGTGTTTTCCAAAAGGCTACCTGTCAACAGGATGATTGGTTCATCAGTCAAACCATTTGTGGTCAAGAACTCAATATAATTCACTATGGTCTACATTTTGGCCATGCATTGATCTTCATCAAAGCAAAAGCTATTTTGGGCTCAATTTTTTCCCCCAGGAATGATAAAATAATTATTTCTCTGTTGAAATTGAAACAATTTGCTTTGATCATCTATTTCCAGCTCGCTTTTGCTCTTAAAAAATGTTCCAAACTCTTCTTTTCTTAATACAATTACAAGTAAATATTATGTTGTTTATTAGTTATAAGTAATCTTGTATTTATATTGCAACAGGGTGGATCTGTTATACGCCTGTTCCATAAAGAGTTGGAGGCGTACCTGGTGGCTGAGGGTCTATTTGATGATTGTATCACAGAGGATGGTATGTATTGGCTACAACAAAATCAGATACAAGGCAAATGGCTATAACAATGTCGGTAAAGTGCTAAAATCAGTTTTTCTTTTGTCTGTAAGGGAATTTTTCACACCTTAATTGGTATAATCATTCTTAGCAGTGATCAAATCATTAAAAAAATTTGAAGAAAAAAACAAACTCAAACACTTTTCTATGGTTGCTATATTAAATTACCTTGGTAGATACTTCTTCAATTTATACAATCCTTTATTAATTTTTATTTGACAATGTTTTGTTTTTAGTTCACTTCCGTATCCGAGTCATTGATCAGCATCGACCAAAGTCCTTATCAGCGTCCACGTCCGGTATAACCTACTGGCAGATTGAGGCAGAACACAGCATCTTAGATGGTCAGTGATCTACATTCATAGTTAACCCATAGTTTGTTTCTTCTGTGATATAATGTGGAATGCTGTTCCTGTATTGTAAGACATTGTGTGGGAATTCACTGATATAGTTACATGTATATGACATGTACAATATAACTTGTGTGCTCCATGAAATAAGAACCATTAACCTTAAGAAATGTTAAAAGAACTTGAAGTATTTGGTTTTGACCTTCTGAAAAAGCTTTCAAACATGATATTGTGCAACAAAAAATCACAGGCCGTGTAGATGTAATACATATTTATGGAATAATTCATTGAGAGTTGGGTATTGTGTACTTTTGGCTGTTTTTATTGCTGCTCAGGTATTAGTAAATTGGAGAAATTGGTTTTTTTTCAAACCTAACATCTGTAGCTCATTGTAAGTCATATTAACTTCTATTTTTTTCTAAATGAACATGTGGCAGATCTCTGGCTGCCTGTTTGTTAAGAGATAATTTCCTTGAGATGATAAAGTAATTGGAGGTGTCGTTTTATTGTTTGGTTCCTGGGGAGGGTGCCGTCTCTCACTCTCTACTGTACATACACAGTTATAGTGTATTATATGTTCTGTTTAACACTGCTGGGTTTTTCCCTGTCCTAGTATTTCTGACAGAGTTCCAACACAGCATTAAGCCCATATAGGCAACATTTTGTTTGTTGTTGTTTTTTTTTTTAATAATCAGAGAGGCTCGTTTGCCAAGGTTACATCATTGCACACTGCTGAAATATTACACCAAAGGACATGAAACAGCAACTGATTTTTGTCACAAATACTGTGAAACACACCTCCATCATAACATATCTTCCTAAAATAGTAAAACAAATGTGGTTTTGAATTAAAGCAGTTTGATATTTCCTTAACTTCTTCCATGAAATGCTTTCTCTGTTACACAAAGAACTGGTTGGATGTAATTATATCGGGGCGTGCAGCAAACAAAATACCTACTTACAAATGTCATGTTTACGTGGTATTTCATCTGCTTGTATGCACATTGGATGTGGTAATGAGGAAATTTTGTACAGGTAATTAATGTGCATGTGGAACTAAACATAGATACTATCAGACCACACATGCTATATAGATCCTATAAAAAATGACAGCTCTATCCAGACTCACAATGTACATGCTCTACCAAAAAATTACACACAAAAAATTCTACGTTGACAAGAAATTCTATTAATATCTTTTATGAAAACAGGAATACCAAAGCTAGTTATTGTGATAAATACTTTTTTCTTACGGGCTTTACAAAAAGGTAAGAAAAAGGTAAGAATGTTTAGATAGTTTACACTGATTTGAGGTTCCTGCATTTAAAATGAGATCAGGAAGAGAGAAGTCCTTGATTTCTTATGCATCAGTGCAGCATCTAATAACACTGGTTACACACATGAATGTGAAATCACCAGCGTTCCAAATAGCTCTTTTCTGTTCAATGCAATAAAAAAGTAACTATGTACTTAGATGCAACATTGTAACTTTTGTCCTTCTGTGCTGAGCCAAAATACAGCTTATATTTTAAAACAATGACCATTCTTTTTATCCTGCAACATCACCAAAAATGCAAATGATTTTTATATTTATATTTAGCAGTGTTATATTTATTAACATATTCACATTTCAATGTTCACCAAACATGTCCGACTTTCAACCAATGGATTAACCAATAGGAGGTCAATGGAATTGGCACATATGAAAAAATACAGCTGTCTGTGCTGAATACAGCAAAATATATGTGGTAGTGTATTCAAACAATGCAAATGCTGATTGCATGATTAAGTTCAGCGCTATGATCAAACTAAAGAGCTGGCAATTAAGGTGAAGCATATACGGTGATGCCACAACAAATACAATCAGTTTTGTTACCTAGCTGGTGTCAGAATATCAACTATCAAAGAAAGTGGATTATAGGCTCTTTATATATTCAAATGACAGTTTTATAATAAAAATTTCTCTGAATACGATTTGCTAGCTTTCAGGTTTCTATAGTTTTACTGTCAGATACATATTAATTTACAATAGATGGTATCTTTACCAAAGAAAAAGCAGTTACATTATTGAAGATTTTATCACTAAAGCACCCAACTTTGGGTCATAGTGGCCAAATTGTTAGGTATGTGACGTTCTGTTACTTTCATTTTAACTTTTGACTGCAAGTTTCTAAGTGTTGGCTAATATGGAGTTGTGTATTTATAATATTGTTAGAGCTCTGATTTCCCTCACTACCAAAAACTACATGTCTTTAAGATATACATTGGCTGTAGTAGAATAATGTAATAGAAAGTAAATTGTCTTAAAAAATTCCCACTTACTTTACAAGCTTATATACCCTGGAAAATATGGTAAACTAGTATCCCCTATGCCCCTGGAACTAACCAGCATCTAAGATCAGAGTGTCTACCTTCGGCCATCTCTCTCGATTGTTTTGTTTTCCAGAGAGCTATAGCTACAAGTTGTTTGATTAATTTTCTGATAACATTATTGCTATCCTTCAAGGTTGGAAATAGAAATGTTCATAGCATTGTCAGCAAGCTTTTGGACAAAGTAACTATTGTTTGAGAAGAAAGGTCATCGCCCTTATGATTACTTCAAATTTTCAAATTAAAAGAAAAAGGAAATCAAATCTTTATAATGATAAGTAGCCTATAGTATGGTCTTTGTTATATAAGTACGGCTGATAAATCGAGTTAAATAAGACAAAAGTTGTTAATATGTGGAGTCAATTAAGGGATTATAAAAACTTTGATTTATCTATCAATGTTAGCAGACAAGTCATGAAATAGAACAATGAAAGGTGGCAAGTTGAGTGATTTATGAGAAACAGTAGGAAAAGGGAATTGTTATGTATATCTAGCTACAACAAATAACTTTTCATCAAATAGAGTTATCTCTGAACAGACATTGCAGTAATAAACTTTGACATGTATGACTGTTGAGCTCCAGATACAACCATCTGGAATGACTTACCCACTTCATGATTTAGTTTCTCTGTATTATTATACTGTACACAAAGAGAAGCAGTCCTCTAGTAAACCATAAGGTTATATCTAGTAGTAAATATGATGAAAACATTTGTATTATCATTCTGTCTCATAGAGGATATCAGTGATTTTTCAGATTCTCAAATTTATGTTACGTGAAAAGAGCAAACACAGTCACTTAAAGAACCTGACATGCTGTATTGATTTTAAGTTTTTTTCATGTGAAATTAACCTATTTCAAGTCATTTCAGGTAATTTCATGTCACTAACTCTTTTGAAGTCAAACTGACATGATTTTACTTGTGTACTGAGTAAACCATAAAGGAAGACCATTAGCTATAGAGTTCTTAGTCAAGAATGGTTTTGTACTCAGTGTGATGTCAGTGTTTGATGAGTTAGTAACTGTCTACACTTGGTGGTGTGGCTGACTTGTAAATTAGACAAGTAGAATGCACCATAGGACATTGACTTGTAAGGTAGACTAGGCTAAGGCAAAAATACCTACAAAGACAAGTCTTTAAGTAATTTTGATGAAAAATACAGATAATATAACATGAATTGCATTACAAATTTTATGATAGAACAGAGTTTAGCAAAATACTTGTTTGTTTGGTTAGTTAAGTAGATGTTTGTATCGCCCGCGACGATAGTTCACGAATTCGGTATTATGGTGTTAGTTTACCAGCGGCAATGTCGTCAACATTTCCCTTTATAGTTTTGCGTTTAGCTCTGTCTCTCAAAAACTGTAAATCCAAACCTAACTAAACTTCAAACATAGCTAAAGGATATCATTGTTTAGTGCGACCCACTGCCTCAGACAGGTACTCCAGGTATAATGAGAGTAGTTTATGTGTGTTGTTGTGTTCTGTCACATCCACTCACTACCACTATCAAACAAGTCAGTTGTGTATAAATCTGTAGTAGTTCCTCCATCCAAAGTAAACATACGTCTCCAGTCACAATCACATGTTGCTGGCTTTCACCTTTGTTTGCCAGTTGTAGTAATAATGGCTTTATAACAAACATGGTGTCAAGGTCATTATAATTGGCTGAGCTTTGGCGACCTTTTCTGCATCTTCACCACGTTTTAGTCCTGTTGTAAAAAGTAAATGCAAGTAAATTGAAACAGGCACATGTAGATGTATATTCTCTCTGTTGATACCCTTTGCTAAAGGTAGCATTTTAGTAAGACAAAGCCAAATTGTACTAATAAACCAACTAGTATCTATTTCTGTACTTACACTACCACAATATGACACTACCCAAGTATCTTGTATTGCACACACCTTTAAAGTTATTAGTTCTTTATGAATGCTTTAATTTGCCCATTGTCAGTATAAATAATGTGACTGGGTGGGGTGTATTGTTCGGTGTCTTGGGCGACATACTTCAGTGATATAGCACTATAAAAAGGGAAAGAGTTCTACTATTGCAAGGAGACACAACACAAATATACCACAGCCTCCTGAAACATATCTTTACACAAGCAACACAATGCATACATGGGAGGCCTTCCTTAAATGACCCTAGTTGTTAGTAGGATGTTAAACCTTATACTAATCCACACCAATCATCACTGTAAGGAAGGTACGGTGGTAATGACCACTGAACTGGTTACTGTGATTGCTAGCTTAATAAAGATTAGGTCTTTTGACTGACAGTTATATGTAATGAACTGTCAATGGACCATATAAACGGCTTGCTCCAGGGACATGCTGTCTGTATATGTGTTACTACATAGTTTGATAGCCATCAGTTATAAGGAGACTGCACCTCAAACATACATGTAGCTGTGACTTTTCGTAGAGCCAAAACTCTAAAAGCCTTAATTATGTTTTTGTTTACCCAAATCGCCCACAGTTGTATAAAATCTCTTTCTGAGTTGTATTACAGCGACTCCCAATAATCTATACAGAAGCAAATATTTACATACTGTATAAGCTTGAACACTGTAACATCTCCTCTTGCCAGCGAGAGACATAAGTGTATCAATATACAGTAATGTTTATATACATATTTTTATCATTTATAAACAGTTCTTATCATCAGAAGATACGCGGTAGGACGCTCACACAAAAATATTACATCAAAATGGTTCTTGTTTAGAAATTAAGAAGAATCATGTCCGTAATCAGTAAACTTCATCGGTGATGTTGTAACTCAGGGTAATTAGAACGTCTTTGTACAGTTGTTTATGGACAGAAATAGCAATAAAAAGAAAACTATTGACAAGTATAGATGTCTGGAGTGCTACAATTTGTTGGCCAAGAAGATCTGTCAAAAGATAAATATTATCAAATTCTTTTGAAAACATACAGATGAAACAGGAATGAATTCCGACAACGTGTTTGTGATGCAGCATTTAAAATCGGGAATGTTAGACATTTTATCCACTTACAGGTTTTTATGTAGCTTGGAATGAACTATAAGTATTACAATCAATAGTATGTAATATATTTTGTTTAAGATCATATCAATGAAGAAACTTTTCTTTTATTGTCTCAATTATTTACATTCCAGGAGCTGCAGCGGTGATTTGATATAGCTAGGATGTCATACATTTCAGCACTTACCATCAATCTCTGGTTCATAGTAATTGAGTAGTTATTGCATCTGACATTCTATCATAAGACATCCACCCAATACCAATACACCCCCCCCCTCCCTATCTCTGAATGGTCATACATCCTGTTGCCATTAGCAATCCACCCATGACCATGATGGCATTTTGGTTAATGTGTCTAGCTGTCCAACTCTGAGTCACATGGCAAACAAGAAGTTAAAGTGTCATTTTATCACTATAGCGATCCGCTAGCATGATAGCAGAGTGGTTAATGTGACTGATATTCTGCCACTAGTACTCCGCCTCTAAAAATACCCATATAGGACAATTCTTATCAATTGTGGTAATGAACAATTGGTCAGTTGTTAAGATTTTGGTCAGAATAAGTTGTTGGTCCATAATAATAAAGCTGGTTGATAGTTCTTCATTGACATGTAAATGACAGTATCACTTTTCTTGGCACCATTCTCACTAGGAGATAGAAAGTAATTGTTTTAATCAATACTAGACCCTGTTAACTTTATATTCAGCATTAATGTGGTGCTTGGCTTGCTGTCTGTTTGTGATAGTATTTAATCTGTCCAGGATACAGGTTACCTCTGCATGTACCTGGAAGTCTCTCTATCAACACGCTTCAGTGACTTCGGCTGTGTAACCTTTGATTATAAATACCTGTTTGTTTATTATGTGTCAGCGAGATTTCATCACTATTATTCAATTTCTCTTTTTACAGAGTTACCAATCTGCACTCGACTGCAAAATTGAGTTTTATTGTGTTGTATCTAGCTGTCAATATCATCATTTTACACCTGACTGGCTGTTGAATATTGAAAACAGCATCAAATTATGAAATCTTTTCAGAATATGATTTTCAATTAAAGCAGCCTTGCAATTTAGTTATTGTCAAATGCTTTTATTTTCTGCTGTTTTTCAGTGAATTTGCTGGATCTGATTTAAAAATGCCTGAATAATTTCCTTGTCAGTACTGAAGTGTCACATACACACACGGGTATATATAATTGATTCAGGAAACAACACTGGGATAGATCAAGGATTAGTTTGTTTGTCAATCACACATTATGATCTAAACTTGGTATAACTAATTACTTGATGTTCATCTAAATAGGCTATAAATAATGATTGACATGATAAATCATTTCCAAAATTATCCTTACTTAATTGCACCACTGTAAGCTTAACTTTCTCTTTTTCACTTAAGAACATAAAATAATAATAAAAAAAAAAAATAACAGACTAATGTTATTCATCTTCATAGATGGGTTTTATTAGTTTAACGTCTATTAACAGCCAGGGTCATGTAAGGACGTGCCAGGTTTTTTGATAGAGAAAAGCCGGAGTACCCGGAGAAATACCACCGACCAGCGGTCAGTACCTGGCAACTGCCCCACATAGGATTCGAACTCGTGACTCAGAGGTGGTGGGCTTGTGGTAATATGTCAAGACATCTTAACCACTCGGCCACCGCGGCCCCCTAATCATCTTCATTGATTGGCTTTTAAACACTCTATATTGCCAGTAATGACATCTGACTATTATGCTATAGTATAAACCTAATTACAGTTTTCTCTTACTGGTAAATTTCTATTTCTATGTTTAAGCATAAACGAAAGACAAAAGGAGCAATCATGCATTATTTAAACTTATAAAAAGCCCTCTCCTAACATCTCTCTTGACACCGTCTTGATTTTAATTTTGAGTTGACTCATGTGAGGAAGGCCCTGGGTTATGTCCCCTTACTGAGACACACTATAGTCTATAAAAGTGATCATTTCTGCTCCTGCTGAGTACTCAGAATAATTTTTTGTTTGGTGGTCATATAAAGGCAATGGGACGATGTAAAGGCAATGGGATGACTGGTTGTCAGTATAATGTAACTGGGTGTGCTGCTCTGCATCTTTGGTGACATAACACTATAACAGGGCAATAGTTCCACCAATACAAGGAGACATGACACGGATATACCTCCCAAAACATACAGACATTCACACATGTAGCATATTGTATATGGGGGAGGCTGTCTATCAATTACATAAGCTGTTGATAAGTCCAATCAACCTACCAACTTTTTCCTCAATTTTATTGCACCAAGCCAATATGGAGTCTTTTGATGAAATAAAAGACATTTTCCTTCATGAATACTCAATGGATGTTCAGAATAGATCAGAACAAACATACACCCAAATGTATGTTCGTACCAGCTGATTTCCAGCTAATACAAGTCAACAAGACATTATGGAATGAAATCATTATGGGAAATAGACCCATAGCTGCCTTTCATTGAGTGAATGGATCTGAAACCTTAGATAAGAGTTGGAAATTGTTGATAACATAAGAGTTACATCAGGTATTGGATGTGTCATATGGATGAAGCATTCTTTTTTTACTGTTTCCTGAAAACTGTTGACATATCCAGACATTGAGTTGACCTACCCTCAGATGTGTTATATAGACACAATAAGGTATATAAAACACCAATATCAAGATGTCCTGTTAGAACACTGACACGCTAGTACATGGATCATTCATGCCTCAGCACACCTACCATCGAAGTATTAACGAGATATTAGTTATGAAGTTCACGGTACAGTTGTCCAGGTCATCACGGTTAGGTGTTTGATGTTAGAGTAAATACTGGTAAACTAGTGAGGCTATCTTCCAGGACTTAGTAGTGTGGGTTTGTGTAAATGTTAGCCTATCTCATAATTGGAGGTATAGATTTATCAGATGACTAAGATACAAAATAGCGTAAACACAATAAAACATTTCCCACTCACTATCATGATGTTGTTGATTAAAACATATTATTTATGACTTTCAGGTACAAACAGGTCACAAACATCTAACGAGGTGCAATTATACCAAATAACATTGTAGTGAAAATTACCAAACCTCAAATCCTAATTACACTTTACGATAGTTTATAAAAGCCTAATTGTATCATAGTAATTAACTCCTGCTATTAATCATAAACGAGCAATTATTGTCTTCGCATTGGATTGTTTTATGGCTTTTCTCATTCTATTCTCAATTTATTTTTCATATATTCTTTTCAACTCTCAATCTTGCTCCCTCTTCTTTGACGTTCTTTTTCTATTTTTCTTTGCAGTTTCTTACCTGATTCATTAATCGTTTACCTTCTTCTCTGCACCTTGTATGGCTTAAGCATATTATACTGCTTACCCTTCTCAGTGAAGTTTTTATATAGCTTCTTTGAGCTGAGGCCTAGTATTTGGACTGAAAAATATTTGATTGGCAAGTTTTAACGTTATGGTTTGTTTGAATGAATCAAATGAATGACCTTGTCATTCAAGGTCACATGAAATTTACAGATCATGTGGGCCTTTCGGTGTTCCTCTGTCCACTTTTCTACTTCTCTGTTTGTTTATGATACTCGGATGAAGTCATTGATAAAGAGAAATTGATGGAGAATTGTTTCAGTGCACTTAAACCTATCGAATTAAACAATAGGACTATGGAGAGTATTTTTTGTTTATTCTGTGCTGAGATTAATATCTTGATAACAAAGTAATCAGTATAAAAGACAGTTACAATAGATACAGATAATAAAGTGACTAATATCCAGAGTTAATGCCCCTTACATCAAACATGAGAGCACCAGGCATTAAAACATTGCCCCTGATCAGGGGAGATTTGTGATCTGTGACTCTATATCATTGTTTTGTGTGGCACGACTTGTCTCTGTGATGATGTTGGTTTTATGGTAACTTTGATGATTGTATGGTACCTGTGAATTAGTTCTCTATCATGGCTACCATAGTTCTGCTGAAATACACTATATTTGATTACATCTAATGTTACAAATCGCAGAATTAGTTTTTATTCAAAGAAAATAATTCCACATAAAAAGCATATAAATTTGTATCTGTTTCATGTTTACAGTTATGTTTGCCTTGTGTCTGTTGATGTGTGTGAGCCATGGTTTGTGTTCAGTCAGCACTAAATGTCTGACAACCAAATCCAATAAAACAAAATCTTGTTGCTTTCATCTCTTCATTTCCAGTATATACAGAAGCCTGTAATGCCAGGATTTCAAATTTGATATGAATAATAACTTTGACCCACATATGAATCATTTTTGTAGACTTCCCGAACAATTGAGTTTCATATAGCAATTTTACCTGAGGCAATGTAATATGCAACAATATTCCACTTTAGAGGTCTTTAAGAGTCAAATGTCTTCAGTTGCTGGACCCACCAGCTGTCAATCAAGCCACATGTACGTGGCTTAGCATTTTGTATTGTTCATCCTACAATGTTTGCTCTGACATTGAGTACAGGTGTGTTTGCGAGCACGAGCCATGACTGCATACCGTCTGGCAATCTGTCAATAAGGAATTAGTCAATTTTAATTTTAATTGATTCATGTAGATGACAATATAAACCTTGATATTTCAGGTGATGTGATCCGATGATGACAATTAATATAAACCTTGATATTTCAGGTGACGTGATACAATGATGACAATATAAACCTTGATATTTCAGGTGACGTGATACAATGATGACAATATAAACCTTGATATTTCAGGTGACGTGATACAATGATGACAATATAAACGTTGATATTTCAGGTGACGTGATACAATGATGACAATATAAACGTTGATATTTCAAGTGACGTGATACAATGATGACAATATAAACGTTGATATTTCAAGTGACGTGATACAATGATGACAATATTAACGTTGATATTTCAAGTGACGTGATACAATGATGACAATATAAACGTTGATATTTCAAGTGAGGTGATACAATGATGACAATATAAACGTTGATATTTCAAGTGATGTGATACGATGATGACAATATAAACGTTGATATTTCAGGTGACGTGATACAATGATGACAATATAAACGTTGATATTTCAAGTGACGTGATACAATGATGACAATATAAACATTGATATTTCAGGTGACGTGATACGATGGGAACAACAGATAAGAATGAGACACCTGTTGACCAGACAGTACCTGTGTATAGACTCCAAGATGGACGTGTCGCTGGTGAACGATGCCAGTGACCCTCGCACCGTATTCAGACTTCACTCTGTACTCAAGGTAAACACAGCAGGCTACCTGAACACTTCCATGTATGGAAGCTGTAATAATATGGTATATATTTGACCCTAGTTCAAAACACTTTATAAAAAGGTGAGGGGGCTTTTTGACTGGTGGGAGCTTATTGCGGGTAAAATATGGTAATCATTAATTTGTTTTATCACTGAGGGATTATGTTTATCTTGATCTTTCTGTCTATCAACGTACATACAGTATGGGAAATGTTCTCAAAACTGTCACCTTTCATTGTATCAAAAGGTCCAAGACAATCATTACTATGGATGGTAAATATCTTGATATCTCTTTGTAAATTGAAGGTCATGGTCACATGTGCCATGGGATGAACATGTTAATTACCCAGGTAATACAGATGATATAGGTTGGGTGAGAGTCTTGAAGGTTGAATGCCTGATCCTGTATCTACTACAGCGCTCTATAGGCTATTTCTGTGCCTAAGTGTGTAATTCATAAAATAGAATACAAAGTTATTTTTGATTTGTGTAAGATAATGGCCATCAATATGTGCTTTGGCAGGTTCTGGAGTCTGATGTTCTTAGCTTTGTAATACATTCCCGTCAGATCTGTCTAACTGTACCTTCTCGAACAAAGCTGTTAAATCATTCAAACCATTATATAGACAGTATCAGTAGATCACATCAATTGTTTAGGTCATTACAACTCTATCATATCAATTCTTCACATTTAACTTTCAATCAACAGATTATCCGTGGATTGTAGACCACGTTGAAAGCCAGATACCTGTGGGTATTTTATTGTATGCTTGATGAATCTGCATGTAGGTGAATTGCCTTTCTTCACAGGGAGTTTAAACAACTTTTTAACAGTAGTTGGCCCAAACTTACCGACTTAATCCTTTCTTTAATTTCTACAAAATTAAAGGAACAAATTGATAGGTTATTGCCAAGCAACATAATAAATGAAGATTGAAGATTTTATTGAATTCCTTGAATTTATAACTACTTTGTGAATGATCATTAAAGCTCTTAGTAAAAACGTATGCATACTTTCTGATTCCTGTTGTAAGCTCTACCTCAGAGTTAATGCATTGGGAAGGTGAGCTGATTTTCAGATGTTCAATTATCACTGACAATTAAAGTGGTATAGGATTCACTTGTCTGATTTTCAATTCACTTAAACAGAGAGAAAACTAATTGGTAATTTCAAGGAAGAAAATAAATTCTAATTGAGGGAATGAAAACATGCCAACAATGATGTGTGTAATTGTTTTGTACCTAGTGAAGTTTGCCATGGAAGAAATAACTGTTAAAGAAGTGTTCTTTAAGAGCGTCCTTGATGAAAACACAATTTAGCAGAATCAACTTTTAGTGTGTGCCTCTCAACACTTAGATTTAAGACCGTAAGATTTTCTTTATACCAATAAAGCTTAAAACATCTCTTACCTCTTAATGTCATACCAATACATGTTATTTTAGGCTTCAGCTGACGTAATAGATGTTTACATCCTCAAAACTTATGGGACGTGATGTAAACAAATTCTTTTACTTTAGGGATTCAATTTGCTTTAATTGTTAATCTGATTTGTTTTTTCCCCCTTCAATTTGATGAAACAAGATAGGAGATTTCGAGGAACATTCACCATTAGGATTAAAGTTACCCATTAAATATGTATTTTTCCTCCCTCTTGGTTATATCTTGTAATGCATTAAGAAAGGTTGTTGCTCCTTATTAAATATTTGATTTAGCTTTAATTACATCAGCTTATTGATGTATTTGAAGTAGAGATTTACAGTCACTAAAGCCGACAAGCAATACTCTATTACCTTGACCAAGTTCAAAGGTCAGTTAAGTGCATATTTTTAAAGAGGATAACATTAAAAATCCTTTTGGTTATTTTGATTAAATTCTAAATAGACAATAAGCAGCATATTATATCAGTTCTTTTGCCCTTGACTCAATCAAAGGGAAAATGTGAGAAAGGTCTATTTTGGAAAAAGTCAAAGATATATAGGAAAATGTATGTGAGGGTGTCATTGGTCCCTCCATGTTTCCCTGTAAAGGGGAGACAATCGGTTTTGTTTACCCTGTAAAGGGGAGACAATAGGTTTTGTTAAAACAAAATATATATTGAGCTACTCAGTCTAAGAAACATTCTTCAATGTCTTTCCTCATCTGTATGTATATGACATTTGATGTTTGAGATAGTTTTTAAGTTGATATATAGTTGGTTTTGGTTACATTTGAAGGTCATAGTAATGATTTTTAACCTTAATATGTTTGTTTGGTTACAGGAGCGAGATGAGATCCAGTTTGAGAGCTATGCTAGGATTGAACATATGCTGACAGGCTGCTGGCTACATGCACTCAAAGGTAACAATTATTCCTAGTCATTTATATTCATTTTTTTGCCTTATTCTAGCCTAGTCACAGGGACCTGGCACTAAAAATTTTAACCAACATTATACATATATATATTATAGTATCAAGGGAACAAACTCGGCGGTCGAGAAAAACGGACCTATTTTTTAAAACCGTGATTATTTTGATAAATGGGCTCTATACACCATTGATGTATATCTTGTGGTCTGGTCGAAATGTCGTCTCGCCTCTAATAGGTACCTCAAAAACCAAGCCAAAATCACAAAATCTACGCTTGTGGTGGTAAACAGTACCCATAACTGTGTTCATCCATAATGTCCTTTGGAGGTGTCATGTGCTGTACTTTGTAGAAACTCCATTTAAACATCATGTAGCTCACTTATTTTAATCATCACCCCCATGTTCATTTTTCTCTCTGAATGCTTATCAATTTTACTGACAAGCACAACACTGCATAATTTGCATAATACAGTCACAATATATAAAATCGAGAAGCATTCCGAGAGAAAAATTAATATGGCGTTGATGGTTAAAGTAAGTGAGCTACGAAATGTTTAAATGAAGTTTCTACAAAGTACGGGTCATGACACCTCCAAAGGAGATTGTGGATGGACACAGTTATGGGTACTGTTTACCACCACAAGCGTAGATTTTGTGATTTTGGCTTGGTTTTTGAGGTGCTCATTAGAGGCGAGACGACATTTCGACCGGACAGGGAAATGTCTACCTAGCATATTTTTCGTAAATTTCCTGATTCATCCAGCAATAACTTCGTCAATATTTGGCCAATTTTGTTCATCAAGTTCTCACTGAAAAGATAAATCATTTCTCTTTAAGGTTCTTTTTCTCGACCGCAGAGTTCATACCCTTGATACTATAATATATATATGTATACTGTAAGTTAAAAAAAATTGTGCCAGGTCCCTGTGAGCCCAGTGGGCTAATCAAATTAATCACTTTTGTGACTGGCCCGTTTTTTTGTTCGAGTTATCAATCAGTTATCAAGCTAGCCCAGTCCCCATACACTATTCCTTCCTTTCGTAATGACATCACCCGCACAACCAGAGACACACAATTACAAAGCCACTTTATACCACTAACATGGGTATTTAGTTGGGTGCTAATTCTTTAACAGGAGAGAAGAAAATGTAGAGGTCAGTCCAGGGTTCAAACCGTGGACCCTCTAACACTAGCCAGTGGCTTACTGATAGTTACAGGGTACCTCTGATCAATGATCAACCCAGCTCAGTCCTGTTACTGGAAGATGGAAATAGCTAGATGTTGGCTAAAACCAAGATTTCCTTAGTATTTAAACCTGTTGATATGTTCCGTAGCCATTGTATCAGGGGTTGTCCTGGAGCTACATTGATTGGGGTTATCAGTCCTGAGATAAACAAAGACCATCTTATCCTCATCAGGAGAAAAATGCTTAAAATGATTAATAGGTCAGTGATTAATGTGGCGTCATTGTTAATTGGAGTAAATTATCTTTTTTCTTCATCAGTAGATAGTGGTAAAGATTGATCAGTGAGTGGTTCATTGTGATTAATTTGTGTATAAATCCTGTGAGACAGTGGATACTGTAGATGTGTACTTAATATACAAGTCATCAAACAGATATACAGATGGTCAGTGTTGTAAGAGCTGTAGAAAACATGTATACAAACCTAGCGGCCAGACAAGTGCAGCAGTGTAGCTATAATTATCACACGTCTTATATCTTGTTTTTAGACGTAGCTTTACCCACATCATTGGTATGATTTTTATCAATTTCCTGGGAAAACCTAGTGTTGTTTTGATCTAGCTGCGTTACAGTCAGTTGTCTAGCATTCACAGTTACAGCATATTAAGTGTAATTTGTACCCTCTTGAAAAGTTCATTATTGGTAAACACTAAGGTTGTTCTCTGTTATATTAGTGCATCATCTGTATATCATTAACCTCTGGGTCAACCTCATGATTAATGACAAACTGATTAGGCAGATTAATTAATATCTACGTGATGGGTTAATCAAGGTGTGATATTTAAGATGTTTTTTGTATTTACACCACGTCTACCTAGGGTTGAATAACTGACACATACTGTTTACAAAGACAGATCAAAACAAATTCTCGGTCTCCGCTACAGAAGCTTGGCTCCCAATTGACTGACATAATCATTAATGAATTAACAACCCAGGTAATTACCTGGTGTCTGTAGTAGTAGATATTATGTTAATATTCCAATAAGTTGTATACTTAAGGAAATAAAGAGTTTCGAAGTAGATATTAGGTGTATAGGGAAGGAGTTTTTACTGTACACCTGTAGGACAGTAATTAATGAGTTCAGTCTGAAGGAGGATGTCTATGATTACATAAGAAATATTTCTTTCCAAGGAAACATGTTATAATAGATATGGAGAATTATTACTCCTAGTAATTCTCCAATTAAGTGACGTGCACTGTTGCTGCCAGCTAGTATCAAACGTGGCAATGGAGGACATTGTATAAATGATGACTTTGACAGCTACCAAAATAGTTCATCAAATCATTCCAATAAAAGTTGGCTTCCTGTCATGTCTCTTAATTTATAACCCAATAATATATAATTTTGATTATGGTTTGACTGAATATCTAGAGTACTTTGTACCAGTATATCCAGAGTATATTGTACCAGTATATCTAGAGTACATTGTACCAGTATATCTAGAGTACATTTTACCAGTATATCCAGAGTACTTTGTACCAGTATATCCAGAGTACTTTGTACCAGTATATCTAGAGTACATTGTACCAGTATATCTAGAGTACATTTTACCAGTATATCCAGAGTACTTTGTACCAGTATATCCAGAGTACTTTGTACCAGTATATCCAGAGTACTTTGTACCAGTATATCTAGAGTACTTTGTACCAGTATATCCAGAGTACTTTGTACCAGTATATCCAGAGTACTTTGTACCAGTATATCTAGAGTACTTTGTACCAGTATATCTAGAGTACATTGTACCAGTATATCTAGAGTACATTGTACCAGTATATCTAGAGTACTTTGTACCAGTATATCCAGAGTACTTTGTACCAGTATATCCAGAGTACTTTGTACCAGTATATCTAGAGTACTTTGTACCAGTATATCCAGAGTACTTTGTACCAGTATATCCAGAGTACTTTGTACCAGTATATCTAGAGTACTTTGTACCAGTATATCTAGAGTACATTGTACCAGTATATCTAGAGTACTTTGTACCAGTATATCTAGAGTACTTTGTACCAGTATATCCAGAGTACTTTGTACCAGTATATCCAGAGTACTTTGTACCAGTATATCTAGAGTACTTTGTACCAGTATATCCAGAGTACTTTGTACCAGTATATCCAGAGTACTTTGTACCAGTATATCTAGAGTACATTGTACCAGTATATCTAGAGTACTTTGTACCAGTATATCTAGAGTACTTTGTACCAGTATATCCAGAGTACTTTGTACCAGTATATCCAGAGTACTTTGTACCAGTATATCAAGAGTACTTTGTACCAGTATATCCAGAGTACTTTGTACCAGTATATCTAGAGTACTTTGTACCAGTATATCTAGAGTACTTTGTACCAGTATATCCAGAGTACATTGTACCAGTATATCTAGAGTACTTTGTACCAGTATATCCAGAGTACTTTGTACCAGTATATCTAGAGTACTTTGTACAGTATATCTAGAGTACATTGTACCAGTATAGTACTTTGTACCAGTATATCTAGAGTACTTTGTACCAGTATATCCAGAGTACTTTGTACCAGTATATCTAGAGTACTTTGTACCAGTATATCTAGAGTACTTTGTACCAATATATCCAGAGTACTTTGTACCAGTATATCCAGAGTACTTTGTACCAGTATATCTAGAGTACTTTGTACCAGTATATCCAGAGTACTTTGTACCAGTATATCTAGAGTACTTTGTACCATATATCTAGAGTACTTTGTACCAGTATATCTAGAGTACTTTGTACCAGTATATCTAGAGTACTTTGTACCAGTATATCTAGAGTACATTGTACCAGTATATCCAGAGTACTTTGTACCAGTATATCTAGAGTACATTGTACCAGTATATCTAGAGTACTTTGTACCAGTATATCTAGAGTACTTTGTACCAGTATATCCAGAGTACTTTGTACCAGTATATCTAGAGTACATTGTACCAGTATATCCAGAGTACTTTGTACCAGTATATCTAGAGTACTTTGTACCAGTATATCCAGAGTACTTTGTACCAGTATATCCAGAGTACTTTGTACCAGTATATCTAGAGTACTTTGTACCAGTATATCTAGAGTACATTGTACCAGTATATCCAGAGTACTTTGTACCAGTATATCTAGAGTACTTTGTACCAGTATATCTAGAGTACTTTGTACCAGTATATCTAGAGTACTTTGTACCAGTATATCCAGAGTACTTTGTACCAGTATATCTAGAGTACTTTGTACCAGTATATCTAGAGTACTTTGTACCAGTATATCTAGAGTACTTTGTACCAGTATATCTAGAGTACTTTGTACCAGTATATCTAGAGTACTTTGTACCAGTATATCTAGAGTACTTTGTACCAGTATATCTAGAGTACATTGTACCAGTATATATCCAGAGTACTTTGTACCAGTATATCTAGAGTACATTGTACCAGTATATCTAGAGTACTTTGTACCAGTATATCTAGAGTACATTGTACCAGTATATCTAGAGTACATTGTACCAGTATATCTAGAGTACTTTGTACCAGTATATCCAGAGTACTTTGTACCAGTATATCTAGAGTACTTTGTACCAGTATATCTAGAGTACTTTGTACCAGTATATCTAGAGTACTTTGTACCAGTATATCTAGAGTACTTTGTACCAGTATATCTAGAGTACTTTGTACCAGTATATCTAGAGTACTTTGTACCAGTATATCTAGAGTACTTTGTACCAGTATATCTAGAGTACTTTGTACCAGTATATCTAGAGTACTTTGTACCAGTATATCTAGAGTACTTTGTACCAGTATATCTAGAGTACTTTGTACCAGTATATCTAGAGTACTTTGTACCAGTATATCCAGAGTACTTTGTACCAGTATATCTAGAGTACTTTGTACCAGTATATCTAGAGTACTTTGTACCAGTATATCTAGAGTACTTTGTACCAGTATATCTAGAGTACTTTGTACCAGTATATCCAGAGTACTTTGTACCAGTATATCTAGAGTACATTGTACCAGTATATCCAGAGTACTTTGTACCAGTATATCCAGAGTACATTGTACCAGTATATCCATTCCAAACATATTCACTATTCTTCTACTCATTTACTCCTGTGATTGTATAATAAACTGTTCCAGCTTTTGTTTTAGAAGATTTCAGTTTATTTTGAGGAGTGAGTGACTTAAGGCATTGAGTATTTAATCTGTCTAAATCTGATCTGTTTTCAAGACAAAAAAGAAAGAAATGTATTTTACATCCTTTGATGTAGACAATTCTCATTAAGGTTGCATGTACAGATGATATATAGGCTAGCCACTCTGTGGAATTTTAATGTACAGTGTACCTTTTTATACTTAATGCATATCCTTGGCATATAGTGGTATCCTTTAGTCTTTTAAGCTACAAATGTTTTTGTCCTGCACGCAGGAAATTGAGAATTTCATTCTGCAATAAATTGCCAAACATGCTTACAGTAATGTATTTCAGAAGCTTTGAATCCTTTACATATTCCTCATACCAAAAACAATATGAGAGCTGGTCATGTGATAATGTTGTATCCAGTCGAGGAAAGATAGATGAATGGAAAATAAAGGGAGGTAATTTATAGCCGAAACTGCTTTAAGGGCTGGCTCGATCATGCAGTTGATTTTTGATGTCTTTTTAACAAGTCCATGGTGTTTTGTATTTGGCGGTAAAAGACATCACTTAACAGTGAAGGAAAGTTAATCGTAGCCATCTTTGTGATGGATTTGTTTGATGAAGGAATAGTCAAAAGGTTAGGGTATTGTTTTGTACATTTAAAACACATCAAGGCACTTAACATTGATTTGTTAGTTACCAAAAAAAATTTTCTTAGTAGAATTCCTCAAATAGCAAACAATTTTTGAGAGAAAAATCAAAATTTGATGAATGTTGCATTATTAATCCAATAATAATTTTTTTTAATTTATTTTTTTAGGGGGGGGGGGAGGGGGTCGGGAGGTGGGGAGGTTATAAATGTGTATTGATTATAAATTGCACTTTTTTGTTATTTTTCTCTTGGTATAATTAAGATATACTAATAAACCAAAACAGTTACATATTTACTATACAGTACGTTTGTTCTTTGTATTAACAAAATAAGGAAAAGTTGATGAGGTATTGACATATTTGATATATTATTCTCAAAGACAAAAGACTTTACTGATGATCATCATATTGCTGCCATTGATACAATAATGACCAATATTAACAACATTTTCTCAGAAGGAAACTGTGTTTTTTATATCAGTATATTGTTGACCCACAGATGAAGATTACGAACGACGAGGTATGGAAGACAATGGTGAGAGGTCCATGCAGGGCTTACGATGGGATACTGCCTCCGTCAGGAAGGTAGGCATAAGGAAGACAATCAATATTTTATATAATTATATCTGACCAATTAAAAACTTGAAACCTTTTAACCTGAAGATATTATATCATAATCTACACTATATAGTCAAACCTGTCTGAAGACTATCCAAAGAAAAAATGTTTTTATATTGAAGTGGACAGTTCAACTAGTATTTATTGTCCAATTTCAAACCAAATTTGGTATATTGCTTTATTAGCTCACCTGCCCGAAGGGCAAATGAGCTTATGCTATGGTGCAGCGTCCGTCGTCTGGCCGTCCGGCGTCAAATTTTCCGTTTAAACAACTTCTTCTCCAAAACTTGGAGACCTAAAGTCCTGAAATTTGAGTTATAGCATGCTGGGATGAAGGGCTACCAAGTTTGTTCAAATGAATGACCTTGACCTTCATTCAAGGTCACAGGGGTCAAATAGGTGAAAATCTACAACAGACTTCTTCTATATAACCAAGAGGCCTAGAGACCTGAAATTGGGCCTGTGACATGCTGGGATGTAGGGCTACCAAGTTTGTTCAAATGAATGACCTTGACCTTCATTCAAGGTCACAGGGGTCATATAGGCTGAAATATCTTGTTAAGACTTATGCTTCATAACCAAGAGGCCAAGGAACCTGATATTAGACCAAAGTTTGTTTAAATGAATGACCTTGATTTTCATTCAAGGTCACAGGGGTTAAATATGCTAAAATCTTTAAATGACTTCTCCTTAACAACCAAACAGCCTAGGGACCTGATATTGGGCCTGTGGCATGCTTGGATGAAGGGCTACCAAGTTTTTCAAATGAATGACCTTGACCGTCATTTAAGGTCACAGGGTTCAAATAGGCTAAAATCTTCAAACAACTTCTTTTTAATTACCAAGAAGGCTAGAGACCTGATATTGGGCATTGGACATGTTGGGAAGAAGCGCTACAAAGTTTGTTCAAATGAATGACCTTGACCTCCATTCAAGGTCACAGGGGTCAAATAGGCTAAAATCTTTAAACAACTTCTTCTTTATACTCAAACAGTCTAGAGACCTGATATTGGGCATGTGGCATGTTGGGATGAAGCGCTTCAAAGTTTGTTCAAATAAATGACCTTGACTTTCATTCAAGGTCTCAGGGGTCAAATAGGCTAAACTATTTAGATGACTTCTTAATAACCAAGAGGCCTAGGGACCTTATATTAGGCCTGTGACATAATGGGATAGAGGGCTACCAAGTTTGTTCAAATGAATGACCTTGACCTTCATTCAAGGTCACAGGGGTCAAATAGGCTAAAATCTTTAAAAGACTTCTTCTTAAAAACCAAAAGGCAAAGGGACCTGATATTAGGCTTGTGGCATGCTTGGATCAAGGGCTACCAAGTTTGTTCAAAAGAATGACTTTGACCTTCATTCAAGGTCACAGGGGTCAAATAGGCTAAAATCTTTAAACGACCTCTTTTTAATAACCAAGAGGCAAAGGGGCCTCTAATGTGCTTAGGATGATATGAATTCTTATTTACTCTATTTGTTAAGAATGAACCACGCATGATTACAAGATTGCAGGTGAGCGATTCGGGCCCATTGGGCCCTTGTATTTATGAGATGATTTGATACTGGTCAAAATCCATCAATATTTGCGGGACTTGACAACTTCACCTAACTATTACCAATATTTTCAACTGTAAAAAACTATTTTTTGTGATGCTGTGCAGGCAACACATCCACTGCCGTAGAATTTTTGTTGAGGATGAAGAAGCCTGTGAATGTACGTCCAGTTTACATACTTTATTCTTCGTTACCAGGTATCAGCGAGCAGTGAGAGTATGTATGATGACGCCTACACTATACAGGAAGTGGTCCGACTCGACACGTCAAATTTCAACTTCGTAGCCGGAATGGTGCCATTTCTCTTTAACCTCATCCAAGATGTAAGTTTGTGAATATGCTCAACATTCCTAAAGTAACTAGTATCATAAATTTCTGTGTTGAAGAACAAAACAAACAGATTTTATATAGTTACATTTTACATACGGTAATTTGATTTTTCATTTTAGTTGCAGTTATCAACCCAGCTAAACGCCAAGAAAACACATGGTATAATAGTGGTAAGTGTTAACAAATATTCACGTATTTATTTCATACAATATGGAAACACAGATCAATCAAGAATCAAATGACATAGAATGCAGATTAAGTATTGAATATTAAATTATCAAATGATGTAGATGAATGGTATAAAGAAAACTAAGATGAGCCCATAATGAGATATAAAGATAATGAGAATTAATGTGATTACATCTGTAAGTCTTTGAGATTTTATTTGTACTGCAGGCCTTACAAGAGTTAAAGAACTTCATGGTGCCCCAGGGACAACCAGACAAAAACAGACAAAAGCTGATGAGGAATCTTAGGGTAGGTTGGTCTTAGCTGCAGAGAAATTTCCATATGAGAAATTTCCAAATGTCTTTTTCTGAGAAAATATGAGAAATTTTCTTGTTTAAGTATATCTTTCTGTACTTGTGCTCCTTATGATTGTAAGTGACAAAGACACAGTATCATTATCATGAGTTATTTCCCCTATTGATTTATCACCCTTGTTGCTTAATCTCTATCTATTGATTATCTCCCCCTGTTGATTATCTCCCGTTGCAGGTGATTGACATCTTGGTGAACCTTCTACAGTGTAGTCTGCGGGAGGGAGACGAAGAAAGTCATATGATCAGAGTATTCAAAGAAGCCTATGATGTTCTCCATGCTTACATGATTGGCAAAAGTAGAAAAAATGCTCTCTACTTTGCAAAGTACATTGACTTCTTTCAAACTCAATTTACCCAGAAGGTAATATATGAGACAATGAAAAAAAAATATATACTGATTATTTACATATTATAACAATATACCAAATGTATTGAGAGCATACTTATGTACCGTCTATTTCTTTAGTCAATTCATTATAAAATGTTGATAATGATGTTATTGATAATTTGATTGCATAATAGTATTAGACATTTAAAGAACTATACATATGTATGTTTTATAAAAAATGTTGAAAACGGGTATTAGTTAAAGGAAAGTATTGGAAAAATAGGGCATAGAAGTTGTTAGTTTCAATTTAGGTTTGCCTTATATGTCTTTGTGTCTATTATTGCAGGGAGGTATCGGCCTGAACGTAGCCCAGATGATCGTCGAACTGATCAGAGACAAACGCAAAATTGTAGACAGAATCACAAAGAAACACATCGATACATTCATTCAACTTCTCATCAAAAATCATGTTAGTAATTCTAGATTCCTGGTTTTAGATTTTTAGGTCATCTGACCCTAAGGGTCAGGATGACCTTTTGTCATCATGCACCGTCCGTCGTCGTGCGCCGTGCGTAAACTTTTCATTCAAACGACTTCTTCTCAATAACCGAAAGGCCCAGGGTACTGATATTTGGCCTGTAGCATGCTGGGACAAAGGGCTACCAAGTTTGTTCAAATGAATGACCTTGACATTCTTTCAAGGTCACAGGGGTCAAAAAGGCTAAAATCTTTAAACGACTTCTTCTCAAGACCCAGAAGGCCCAGGGTACTGATATTTGGCCTGTAGCATGATGGGATGAAGGGCTACTAAGTTTGTTCAAATTAATGACCTTGACCTTCATTCAAGGTCACAGGGGGTCAAATAGGCTAAAAATCCTTTAAACAACTTCTTGTGAATAACTAAGAGGCCTAGAGACCTGATATTGGGCCTGTGACAAGCTGGGATGAAGAGCTACCAAGTTTGTTCAAATGAATGACCTTGGTCTTCATTTAAGGTCACAGAGGTCAAATATGCTAAAATCTTGAAACGACAACATGGTGTTGTGCTAATACAAAAGATGTAGTCAGATGACCGTTAAGGCCCATGGGCCTCTTGTCTTGCTTTATTTCTACTCTGAATTCATTTTTTAGCTCACCTGGTCCGAAGGACCAAGGTGAGCTTATGCCATACCGTGGCGTCCGGCGTCCGTCGTCCGTCGTCCGTCGTCCGTCGTCCGTCGTCCGTCGTCCGTCCGTCCGTCCGTCCGTCAACAATCGACTTCTTCTCCATAACCGCTGGTCGGATTTCAACAAAATTTGGCTAGTAGCATCCTTATGGGCTACTAACTGAAAATTGTACAAATGATGGGGCTGACCCCCCAGGGGCCTGAGGGGCGGGGCCAAAAGGGGTCAATTTGGCTATTTCCATATAAACGACTTCTTCTCTGAAACCAAGCATGGGATAGCACCCATAATGCAATGGTAGCATCCTTATAGGGTGGGGATTCAAAATTGTACAAATGATGGGGCTGACCCCCCGGGGGCCTGAGGGGCGGGGTCAAATGGGGTCCATTTGGCTATTTCCATATAAACGACTTCTTCTCTGAAACCAAGCATGGGATAGCACCAATAATGCAATGGTAGCATCCTTATAGGGTGGGGATTCAAAATTGTACAAATGATGGGGCTGACCCCACGGGGGCCTGAGGGGCGGGGTCAAATGGGGTCCATTTGGCTATTTCCATATAAACGACTTCTTCTCTGAAACCAAGCATGGGATAGCACCCATAATGCAATGGTAGCATCCTTATAGGGTGGGGATTCAAAATTGTACCAATGATGGGGCTGACCCCCCGGGGGCCTGAGGGGCGGGGTCAAATGGGGTCAATTTGGCTATTTCCATATAAACGACTTCTTCTCTGAAACTAAGCATGAGATAGCACTCATAATGCAATGGTAGTATCGTTATAGGGTAGGGATTAAAAATTGTACAAATGATGTGGCTGACCCCCCGGGGGCCTGAGGGGCGGGGTCAAAAGGGGTCAATTTGGCTATTTCCATATAAACGACTTCTTCTCTGAAACTAAGCATGAGATAGCACTCATAATGCAATGGTAGTATCTTTATAGGATGGGGATTCAAAATTGTACAAATGATATGGCTGACCCCCGGGGGGCCTGAGGGGCGGGGTCAAAAGGGGCCAATTTGGCTATTTCCATATAAACGACTTCTTCTCTGAAACTAAGCATGGTATAGCACTCATAATGCAATGGTAGTATCTTTATAGGATGGGGATTCAAAATTGTACAAATGATGTGGCTGACCCCCGGGGGGCCTGAGGGGCGGGGTCAAAAGGGGTCAATTTGGCTATTTCCATATAAACGACTTCTTCTCTGAAACCAAGCATGGGATAGCACCCATAATGCAATGGTAGCATCCTTATAGGATGGGGATTCAAAATTGTACAAATGATGGGGCTGACCCCCCGGGGGCCTGAGGGGCGGGGTCAAAAGGGGCCAATTTGGCTATTTCCATATAAACGACTTCTTCTCTGAAACAAAGCATGGTATAGCACCCATAATGCAATGGTAGCATCTTTATAGGGTGGGGATTCAAAATTGTGGAAATGATGGGGCTGACCCCCAGGGGGCCTGAGGGGCGGGGTCGAAAGTGGCCAATTTGGCTATTTCCATATAAACGACTTCTTCTCTGAAACTAAGCACGGTATAGCAGCCATTATACAATGGTAGTATCCTTATAGTGTGGGAATTCAAAATTGTGCAAATGATAGGGCTGACCCCCCGGGGGCCTGAGGGGCGGGGTCAAAAGTGGTCAATTTCCATATAAATGACTTTTTCTCTGCAACTTAACATGGGATTACGCTCATAATGCAATGGTTACATCCTTATAGGGTTTGGATTCAAAATTTTGCAAATGATGGGGCTGACCCCCCCGGGGGCCTGAAGGGTGGGGTCAAAAGGGGTCAATTTAGCTATTTCCATATAAACGACTTCTTCTCTGCAACTAAGAATGGAAGAGCACTTATAATGCAATGGTAGCATCCTTATAGGGTTGGGATTTGAAATTGTACAAATGATAGGGCTGACCCCCGGGGCCTTAGACGGCAATAGATGCGAGGTCAAAAGGTCAATTAGGCTACTATTTTCATATAAATTACTTTGTCTCTGAACCTATGTATTGGATAGCATATTTGTATGGTATCAATAGCATCATTGTATGGTTGTGATTCAAAATTAAACTTTGGGAGTCAATTTTGCTTATTTTTCTAATTGTCTGAGTTTTGTGATAATTACTAACAAAAAACCAGGTGAGCGATACAGGCCCTCTGGGCCTCATTTTTTAATGTACTCCCACATCAGATTTCTTTCAAAGCTGATTGTTACTATTTAAAAATTTAATTCAGATACAGTGAACCTCAATAACCCAGACACCTTCGATCCCAGCCTAAAATGGCTGGATTATGAATTTACCAGACTGCCAAATCGCTGCTCTTAGTCAATATGTATTGTTATATTTATTTGTTCCCTAACATATCCATGTGGACTATCTATGTTCAGATTATGAGGGCTCCACTGTAATGAATACAGTGATTCTTTGTTTAATGGAAACCAGGGTAAAATTTGAGTTGAATTTGAGTACCATTTACTGTGACCAGATTGATTTCCAGCCGAGCACATTCAGTAAAATCAGTTCATGTTTGATTTAAAAAGCTTCCTCTATATGATATTGTCATTTTACCAACAGTAATGGACTTATACCAATGATATTAAGATATTGTCACATGGTCCTACATGTTTTGGCCTCTGTGTTACAGAACTATCGGTTCCTTGACCTGCTCCAGGTGTTGTGTGTATGTGATGGTGTGGCTATCCCCAACAATCAGAGTTATATTGTGGAACAGTGGCTCCGCAAGTACAAGGTGAGTTACATCGTTGAGTTGCAGTACGTGGCTCCACAAGTACAAGGTAAGTTACATCGTGGAATAGTGGCTCCGCAAGTACAAGGTGAGTTACATCGTTGAGCTGCAGTACGTGGCTCCACAAGTACAAGGTAAGTTACATCGTGGAATAGTGGCTCCGCAAGTACAAGGTGAGTTACATCATGGACAGTGGCTCTACAAGTACCGGGTGAGATCCATCGTGGAGCAGTACGTGGCTCCACAAGTACAAGGTAAGTTACATCATGGAATAGTGGCTCCGCAAGTACAAGGTGAGATCCATCGTGGAGCAGTACGTGGCTCCACAAGTACAAGGTAAGTTACATCATGGAATAGTGGCTCCGCAAGTACAAGGTGAGTTACATCATGGACAGTGGCTCTACAAGTACCAGGTGAGATCCATCGTGGAGCAGTACGTGGCTCCACAAGTACAAGGTAAGTTACATCGTGGAATAGTGGCTCCGCAAGTACAAGGTGAGTTACATCATGGACAGTGGCTCTACAAGTACCAGGTGAGATCCATCGTGGAGCAGTACGTTGCTCCGCAAGTACAAGGTAAGTTACATCGTGGAATAGTGGCTCTACAAGTACCAGGTGAGATCCATCGTGGAGCAGTACGTGGCTCCACAAGTACAAGGTAAGTTACATCATGGACAGTGGCTCTACATGTACCAGGTGAGATCCATCGTGGAGCAGTACGTGGCTCCGCAAGTACAAGGTAAGTTACATCGTGGAATAGTGGCTCCGCAAGTTCAAGGTTAGTTACATTGTGGAACATTGGCTCTGCAAGTACCAGGTGAGTTACATCGTGGAACAATGGCTCTGCAAGTACAAGGTTAGTTACATTGTGGAACAGTGGCTCCGCAAGTACAAGGTTAGTTACATTGTGGAACAGTGGCTCCGCAAGTACAAGGTTAGTTACGTCTTGGAACAGTGGCTCCACATGTACAAGGTTAGTTACGTTGTGGAACAGTGGCTCCGCAAGTACAAGGTTAGTTACGTCTTGGAACAGTGGCTCCACAAGTACAAGGTTAGTTACGTTGTGGAACAGTGACTCCGCAAGTACAAGGTTAGTTATGTCTTGGAACAGTGGCTCCACAAGTAAAAGGTGAGTTACGTGTGGAACAGTGGCTCCACAAGTAAAAGGTGATTTACATGTGGAACAGTGGCTCCACAAGTACAAGGTGAGTTACGTCTTGGAACAGTAGCTCCACGAGTAAAAGGTGAGTTACATGTGGAACAGTGGCTCCACGAGTAAAAGGTGAGTAACGTGTGGAACAGTGGCTCCACAAGTAAAAGGTGAGTTACGTGTGGAACAGTGACTCCACAAGTAAAAGGTGAGTTATGTGTGGAACAGTGGCTCCACGAGTAAAAGGTGAGTTACGTGTGGAACAGTGGCTTCACAAGTACAAGGTTAGTTATGTCTTGGAACAGTGGCTCCACAAGTAAAAGGTGAGTTACGTGTTGAACAGTGGCTCCACAAGTAAAAGGTGAGTTACGTGTGGAACAGTGACTCCACAAGTACAAGGTGAGTTATGTGTGGAACAGTGGCTCCACGAGTAAAAGGTGAGTTACGTGTGGAACAGTGGCTCCACAAGTAAAAGGTGAGTTATGTGTGGAACAGTGGCTCCACAAGTAAAAGGTGAGTTACGTGTGGAACAGTGGCTCCACAAGTAAAAGGTGAGTTAAGTGTGGAACAGTGGCTCCACAAGTAAAAGGTGAGTTACGTGTGGAACAGTGGCTCCACAAGTACAAGGTTAGTTATGTCTTGGAACAGTGGCTTCACAAGTAAAAGGTGAGTTACGTGTGGAACAGTTGCTCCACGAGTAAAAGGTGAGTTACGTGTGGAACAGTGGCTCCACAAGTAAAAGGTGAGTTACATTTGGAACAGTGGCTCCACAAGTAAAAGGTGAGTTAGGTTTGGAACAGTGGCTCTCACAAGTAAAAGGTGAGTTACGTGTGGAACAGTGGCTCCACAAGTAAAAGGTGAGTTACGTGTGGAACAGTGGCTCCACAAGTAAAAGGTGAGTTACGTGTGGAACAGTGGCTCCACAAGTAAAAGGTGAGTTATGTGTGGAACAGTAGCTCCACAAGTAAAAGGTGAGTTACGTGTGGAACAGTGGCTCCACAAGTAAAAGGTGAGTTACGTGTGGAACAGTGGCTCCACGAGTAAAAGGTGAGTTACGTGTTTGGAACAGTGGCTCCACAAGTAAAAGGTGAGTTACATTTGGAACAGTGGCTCCACAAGTAAAAGGTGAGTTATGTGTGGAACAGTGGCTCCACGAGTAAAAGGTGAGTTACGTGTGGAACAGTGGCTCCACAAGTACAAGGTTAGTTATGTCTTGGAACAGTGGCTCCACAAGTAAAAGGTGAGTTACGTGTGGAACAGTGGCTCCACAAGTAAAAGGTGAGTTACATTTGGAACAGTGGCTCCACAAGTAAAAGGTGAGTTATGTGTGGAACAGTGGCTCCACGAGTAAAAGGTGAGTTACGTGTGGAACAGTGGCTCCACAAGTAAAAGGTGAGTTATGTGTGGAACAGTGGCTCCACAAGTAAAAGGTGAGTTACGTGTGGAACAGTGGCTCCACAAGTAAAAGGTGAGTTACATGTGGAACAGTGGCTCCACAAGTAAAAGGTGAGTTACGTGTGGAACAGTGGCTCCACAAGTAAAAGGTGAGTTACGTGTGGAACAGTGGCTCCACAAGTAAAAGGTGAGTTACGTGTGGAACAGTGGCTCCACAAGTAAAAGGTGAGTTACGTGTGGAACAGTGGCTCCACAAGTAAAAGGTGAGTTACGTGTGGAACAGTGGCTCCACAAGTAAAAGGTGAGTTACATTTGGAACAGTGGCTCCACAAGTAAAAGGTGAGTTATGTGTGGAACAGTGGCTCCACAAGTAAAAGGTGAGTTACGTGTGGAACAGTGGCTCCACAAGTAAAAGGTGAGTTACGTGTGGAACAGTGGCTCCACAAGTAAAAGGTGAGTTACATTTGGAACAGTGGCTCCACAAGTAAAAGGTGAGTTACATGTGGAACAGTGGCTCCACAAGTAAAAGGTGAGTTACATGTGGAACAGTGGTCCACGAGTAAAAGGTGAGTTACGTGTGGAACAGTGGCTCCACAAGTAACAGGTGAGTTATGTGTGGAACAGTGACTCCGCAAGTACAAGGTTAGTTATGTCTTGGAACAGTGGCTCCACAAGTAAAAGGTGAGTTACGTGTGGAACAGTGGCTCCACAAGTAAAAGGTGAGTTACGTGTGGATCAGTAACCATCGTGGAACAGTAACTCCGCAAGTACAAGGTGAGTTACGTGTGGAACAGTGGCTCCACAAGTAAAAGGTGAGTTACATGTGGAACAGTGGCTCCACAAGTAAAAGGTGAGTTACGTGTGGAACAGTGGCTCCACAAGTAAAAGGTGAGTTACATTTGGAACAGTGGCTCCACAAGTAAAAGGTGAGTTATGTGTGGAACAGTGGCTCCTCAAGTACAAGGTTAGTTACGTTGTGGAACAGTGACTCCGCAAGTACAAGGTTAGTTACGTTGTGGAACAGTGACTCCGCAAGTAAAAGGTGAGTTACGTGTGGAACAGTAGCTCCACAAGTAAAAGGTGAGTTACGTGTGGAACAGTGGCTCCACAAGTACAAGGTTAGTTATGTCTTGGAACAGTGGCTCCACAAGTAAAAGGTGAGTTACGTGTGGAACAGTGGCTCCACAAGTAAAAGGTGAGTTACATGTGGAACAGTGGCTCCACAAGTAAAAGGTGAGTTACATGTGGAACAGTGGCTCCACAAGTAAAAGGTGAGTTACGTGTGGAACAGTAGCTCCACAAGTAAAAGGTGAGTTACATGTGGAACAGTGGCTCCACAAGTAAAAGGTGAGTTACATGTGGAACAGTGGCTCAACAAATACAAGGTGAGGTAATCAGGTCTTCTAGTCATTTTAGATATTGAAACAATCCTACTTAAACATTGTCATTGTAAGGACTGCTTTGTACTAGCTATATTCAGAATGGGTTTCTGTAAGTAGTGAAGGAATCTTACAATTAGTTACTCTCACTATAGCCTTCCATCTCTAGGTCTTAAGTTCAAAAAAGACATATATGAGCATTTGCCAATAACTGGTTTTCAGTCTATGATTTTCCTCTTGATATCTTTTACCACCAAAAACTTTGCGCATTTTGAATTACCTCTTGTGTTGAATACAAAACAAATCAATCATATCTTTGGGTGCAAGGGAGTTGTTACATACCCCTTTCAAAACACACATATACATAATGTTATATTAGTTGCTAATTTAGTTAAACATGCATATCGATGACCTATCAATGACTTATTAATTACCTTGACTAGGACTTTGGTTGTCATTGTCTTTTTGTGCAGGCGAGTGTGTACATGATGGACCGAGGACAGAACATTAACAAACGTCCAAACATTGTGTATGTGTCGACTGATGGGGCCAAGGGTTGGGTACCACTTGACGTGTTTGTGGATGTAAGTAGATGTGTTTCTGTTCTTATTCCTGTATAGTCCATCTTTCTCATTTCTAAGTTAGCAGGACTGATAAGTTAAACTTCTTTATCTAAATGATCAAGTTAATTTTACCTTGAATCAAAATGAAAAGTGTTCGTGAATCAATGAGCTTCTTTGAATTAATATATACTTGGACAAAAGTTCAGTTTTCTGTAAATTAATTAAAAGTGTATCGTGCATTTGAAAAAAAGCTACAGAATACAGATTAGCGTTCAATACCCAGCTATAAGACAGAATTTAGTGGTGATTTTCTATGAAGAATAAAGATTTGATTTTAAACATGGTATGTTACAGACAGAGGGACCAGATTTTGTCGAGGATGACTACAAATTTCTGATACACCAACTGGACCTGTTCAAGGCTCTCTGCTTTGTAAGTATTTAGATACTGGTAGTGATCAGTTGGCCATGGATTGGCGGGAACATGTGTGGTCTGTCTTGTCCTGCTTTGATATATTTTGAGTCTAGAGCGTTTATGTCATTCAGTTATTTTCTAGTTTAATCTGATTTTAATTTCTTTTCTTTAGATTCTCTCCCAGATACTTTTCCAAAGACTAATTGAAACAATGCCATGGTGCAAAATTTGTCAGCCAACTGATTTTCGTGTTTCCTTGTCAAGATAAAAAGGGTTGTATTGACTAAATTGCTTGGCAATAAATATTTTAACGCAGTCCTAATTTCTTTTGTTTATTCTAACAGGGTCGTAATGACTTTGCTGGGTTTGTGATCACACGAGAGTATGGTTACCTGACTTGGGAGGATGCGTATCTGTGTATGACTGCTGAACAACTCCCCGACATCATTCGGGCAAAGTACTGTGAACTCATCATAGGTATGGTTTGGTCTCGACATCATACAGGCAAAGTACTGTGAACTCATCATAGATATCATTTAGTCCCCAACATCATACGGGCAAAGTACTGTGAACTCGTCGTAGATATAGTTTGGTCCCTGACATCATACGGGCAAAGTACTGTGAACTCATCATAGATATGGTTTGGTCTCAACAATATACAGGCAAAGTACTCTGAACTCATAGGTATAATTTGGTCCCTGACATCATAGAGACAAAGTACTGTGAACTCATCATAGGTATGGTTTGGTCCTTGACATCATACGGGCAAAGTACTGTGAACTCATCATAGATATGATTTGGTCCTCAACATCATACGGGCAAAGTACTGTGAATTCATCGTAGATATAGTTTGGTCCCTGACATTATACGGGCAAAGTACTGTGAACTCATCATAGGTATGGTTTGGTCTCAACATCAAACAGGCAAAGTACTCTGAACTCATAGGTATAATTTGGTCCCTAACATCATACAGGCAAAGTACTGTGAACTCATCATAGGTTTGGTTTGGTCCTCGACATCATATTGGCAAAGTACTGTGAACTCATCATAGGTGTGATTTGGTCCCCGACATCATACGGGCAAAGTACTGTGAATTCATCGTAGGTATGGGTTGGTCCCGACATCATACGGGCAAAGTACTGTGAATTCATCGTAGGTATGGGTTGGTCCCGACATCAGTCATGCAAAGTACTGTGAACTCATCATAGGTGTGATTTGGTCCCCGACATCATACGGGCAAAGTACTGTGAATTCATCGTAGGTATGGGTTGGTCCCGACATCATACAGGCAAAGTACTGTGAACTCATCATAGGTTTGGTTTGGTCCTCGACATCATATTGGCAAAGTACTGTGAACTCATCATAGGTATGATTTGGTCCCCGACATCATACGGGCAAAGTACTGTGAATTCATCGTAGGTATGGGTTGGTCCCGACATCAGTCATACAAAGTACTGTGAACTCATCATAAGTATGGTTTTGTTCTATAGAAATAGTCAAGATTTAGTAAGCATAACAGTATTTTAAAGTTTATAAATATCTTTTTCATCAGAAATTTATTAATTGTAAAAGTATGGCAGCATTGACAAAATATTTCAGTGTCTGACATTCTATGACTAATCATCCACCATCTGGGTAGAAGTTTATAGCCTACGTAGGTTCTGACGTGGGAGAGGTCTTCTTTAGGGACTGTTTGATGGCAAATGTCATTGTCTCATTGTAAAATAGCAGGTATCATATGGTCTCAATCATACATGCAGACCTTAGTCCCTACTTGTAGTGCTGGCTTGGTATTGCTGTTGAGGTAGAAGGTCAAGGACATTAACTGTGAATAGAAAATTAGTTTCTGTGTGATGATTCAAGCTGCAGGCAGCACCTTGATAATTGTTTGAAATTAAATTGAATAACAATGTCTTGACAATAGCTAGTTTGATGAGTTTTCTCTGTGATCTCCAGTGGCTCTACTACAAAAAGTCATATTTCATGGTCTATATGTACCGATAGTGCCAACCAGAATCAATCAAGCTGTTATGGTTATCATGTGTCTGGGTTTTTTTTACAGGTTTGTTTGTAGATGTTGGGAACAACTACTCCGTGCTGGACCACCCGAATATCTGTTTTGTGTATGAATACGTCGGGTCAAAGGATGCTAAGGTTGAGCACAGTCAGTATGTAAGTACAGAAAACGGATACTACTGAAGTGTTCCTTCATTTGTGAAATGTTGTTGTAGATAAGATAAGTTGTTTATGTGTTATTTTAGAAGTTGTTATTGTTTATATTTTAATATTTCTGTTTGCACTTGTTGTAGATTTCCATCCAATGGTTAGAGTTTTCATTTTGTATTTCAGTTCCTCCACACACCTGCATGCACTAGGATTAATTATATGCCATTTTATTTTACTCTGTTTTACTGTCTAGTGAATGTTATGACATTTGATTGTATCCATTAAAATTGTAATGTGTTTTTCTATGTGTCTGTAAATGTATAGGGAGATGACATGAAACATCGTTCCTCAGGGAAGGGACAGGTAAACTAAGCACCTATACAACTAACCCTTATATATAGCCACGAACTCTGCTTACTGACAGGTATTCTCAGTTGAACTATACATGTCTATCATTAACTAAAACTGTATAGTTCGGAAGGCTTGGGCAATACCTTTTCAATGTTACTAGTTCTATGACTCTTGCATACCAATTATTCGGAGGCTCTTTTAATTGCTTTAATTACCAAATATTTGTATAAATGTCTATTAACTAATGTTGAAATGTGAAAGAATCAATATATACCGTATATATGTAATGTTAAAAAAATCAACTTTTGTATATCTTGAGTAGCATAGTAACTCTATAAAATCAAATATCTACAATACCATATATAAAAAATTTCGCAACATTTTCAAGTAGAGTAATATGACATGAAAAGTTTTTTTACAGATAGAAAAATATCACAGATGTAATTCACCCTGTTTATGGTGCTTCCTTTTGTTAATATCATAAATATCTGTATTAAATCTTGATATAACTTTTTGTGTTTCAAAATTGGTGCTGACATAACAAAACAAATGTTTAATCATATTCATCAAATATGTCTTCAGCTATAAAAGAAAAAACTCGTTAAATGCTGTTTTAACATATACATATATGTTTGTGATTCTGCATGTTGTACCTATGAATACTCACTGGCATACTGTCTGAAAACTAAAATCACAGTTAATTTAGCTCCTGTTCAAGAAGGAGTATTGCCATGCATATTCAAAGGAAAAGTAATGATATGAAAATCTGAAAATAGTTGTTGGGCATGGTACATACACATACAAAGTAAAGTGAATTTTGCTGACCATATTGGATTTGCTTCAGTATAGCTGGTGTAACATATAACATTTACATGTAATAATATGTTGTGATTGCCAGGTTGTAATGGACCTTGTTACCATATTCCCTGTTCTGAGAGACTGGTTAGCAGAGTTTTTACGACAGAACTGTCAGATGACTGCTTCTGATATTGGCCACAATCTGCTCATAGAACAGGTAACCTTATACTAGCTTCATATTCGTGGTTAAGGGGAGGTAACTCATATTTACAGTAGCTTATATCTTTGTAGTCCGTTAAACCTGCCTATATTATTAGGCTTACAAAATTTTGTTATGACATTCCTTATTGGAATCATTAAGAATTTTCAAAAATATTAGGACATTTTGAATAAGTACTGGCAAAATAGCCTAAATTTAGCCCAAATCTGAATCACTGCCTTGGTAGGGAATTAATTGCATAATGTCACAAGCTTATGAGTGGTAAGTAATATCTTTAAGAATGGCTACCATTTTAGGTACTACGGTTACTACAACACTTGGTGAAGTTTGGGTACTACCTAGATATAGATGATGTGAAACAGCTGCTGACACCTCTCCTCAGCCTATTGGACGGCACACACGATGTGCCCTTCCCCAAGGATAAGGGCAAAGGTAGGTCTCTCAAGGTCAACATACCTTTATAAGGTCAAAGGCAAGGTAGCTAGGTCAGTCAAGGTCATTAAACTACCTAAAGACCAAGGCAAAGGTTGGTTGCATGGTAACATAAAGTCAATCTTACTCAAGGTCAAAGGTAAATGTAGGTTACTGAAGGTCAAAAGAAATCATAAGTGAAATTAGGTCAATGAAGGTCAAACTTCTTAAGGTCAAAGGTTAGTGTAGGTTGCTGAACTGAAGTGAAGGTCGATCTAACCATAGGTCAAAGGCAATGTTGTGTAAGTTGAAAGTCAATTCAAGGTCAACATTCTTGAAGAACAAAGACAAATGTAGGACATGTAAGAAATGTAAGAAAATCAATCTTCCTCCAGGTCAATTTTTTCCTTGGACTAGGGAAATAGTATTCTCATCTAAAGTGAAATTCATTTAAATTAGAATTTCTGAATTTGGGAAATTCTTTCTCTAGAACAACATATGGGTAACAGATTGAAGGAGAAAATCCGAAATAAGTACTATCAAGAGACACATACTTTTACAAACTTAAAAGAATTTCAAAATATTGTTTAAATAATGTTATTGTTTTATTTTTAAATATTGACAATTTTGATTCAGACACAGACACAAATATCATGACATGCTTTAATACCTAATTTTCCTGATGTCTAATGATAGGTTACACCAAGGAGTCCCAGAAGCTGGTTACCCAGTATAGAAACAAGGGCAGATTTGACCAAAGCAAGGAGAATGAGGCCATTGTCAACGCCAAATATCGGTAAAGACACATATCACAATAATGTTGATTATACAATATTAAAATCAATGTTTCTAATGTGGACTATGGTTTTCTGGAAATCATGTTTTTGCTTACCTCTGTCATGAAAAGTAGGTGGACATATAGTGTTACCCATATCTAGTCTTGTCCTCTTACATTGCATACAGCTGTTCCAGTCTCATTCAGATGTCAAATGAAGACAACTTAAAACAAGAGCATTGATGTTTTACTGACAATCTTATTTTCTATCAATTTCTTTAGAATAATACATTAACATACAATACTATACTATGTACGATTAGTAGAGCTAAATGTGTGCTCTACCACAAGATCTTTGAATGTGATATTCAAAGTTATTATATTAACTTGTTTATTAATAGTAATATTTATGATGGTTTGACAGGGCCATGGAGGTATTAGATTTCCTTCTTACATTCCAACGCAACCTTAGACTGAAGGTCAGTACAGGCTTTCTTTGTATTTTAAATTTTTTTATATCATATTGCTTCATTTATCAATTCTAATGTTGTTAAGTTTCTTATATCTCCTGATCAAAAGCTATGCAATGTATGTTTTAGATTTGAGAGATGCTTTGAAACTTTGAGCTTGGCTGATATATCAAAATACTAACCTAGTTGCCTTAGTATAGTAGTATGGTTGTTTTTCCAACATAATCATGCAGACTTGATTTACAATGTTTCAGGCTTTTGTGACCAAGTTTAAACAATGTGAACAGAATCAAGGCCATCGGACGTTAGAACCACTAATGTACGAAAGCTTCAACCCACATGACCAGGCAAAGTACGTATTAACCCAAAATAACCAATTTGGAAGCACCGGGATCTATCACTTGTTATATATAGTGGACCTGTCAAAAAGAATTTGGTTAAAATAAAGATCTCTGAGAATCTGTATAACACATGTCTAACAAATGTGTATCCATTTGTAAAAATAGAGTATTGTTTCTCTTATTCACTGCACGGTAGAAGTTTGTCACCAAATTATCTTTTATGTTTTCTTCACCTATGTAATCCTTAATTATCATTTGTGGAGGGTTTGTTCTGTCGCAGTGCTATACGTTGCTATGAAGCACTTGTGTTGTTTGCTAAATATAGGATAATGCTCTCATGCACAAGTATGTACAAAATGTTGAATAGACTATCATACTATTTTCTTATTTCAGATTCTTACGAAAAACAAAGATTATATATATGTATTTCAATGTATTTCATCTATATTACAAAGTTATCTACCATCGTGGGTAAATTGAAATTGATTATAACATGATTAATTTGGTTTGAAAATTACATCATTTTTTTTCTTTTCTAAAAACAATATTTTATCTATTTTAAAGGGTACATATATATATATATATATTGTTGGCTATACATTTAATTTGATGCAAAAAATGACTTCCTTTTCTCTGTCTTACTTACACAACACTAACCGACAAGAGAAGATAACTCTGTGATATTAAAAATGCAATTAAACCATATATATGTGCCATTAGTGCACCTGATATATTTAGGGACTGGATCAATGCTGAGAGAATTATTCTCTCTGAATAGTTTATGCATTATAAATTTCACAAGAAAAAATGTTAAAATAGTCGAGGAAGTTCAAAGTTATGAATGAAAGTCAAGTTGTGATTAGAATTGATAAATGGTGTAAAAGTTCAGTACATGGCAACATAAGAGCATTATTGTAGTCTGTGAACTTGTAAGATAATTGTTGCATCTTTTTTATTTAGTTCTTCTTTATTTTTGAGGAAATGTGCATCTTGTGTAACAACGAATGTTAATATTAGTTTCCTGTACTAGATGTCTGTATAAAACCAAGAACCAACAGGATACAAATGTCTAATGTATGCTTTCATTAGGAACTCATTCCAAAAGAATCAGCAAATGAGTCTGTAGATCCAGTCACTCAGCTCTGTTTGTATAAAGAATGTCTGTCAAAAACCCAATATAACTTGGGACTATATAGCTTGGTAATATGACTTTTAGAATCAGGTCACCATTCAATTGTTGTGAACTGGAGACCAACATAGGATGCTTGCTGGAGTACTGTGTGTAGTTCGCAGATTAGTTTTCCTTGTAAAGAATTCCAAAACCTGGCTCAACTCTAAATGACTTTTAGATGTTAAAGAGAAACAACATATTAGAGTAATTTTAATTGAAGTATACAACTACACATATTATACCATATCAAAGAACGTGTGAACAGCAGGTATATATATAGTAACGTATAGCCACCCGCCTTTTGTTGCGTCAGTATGGTACAGGCCATCGGTTGCTGTTGCTGGGCCACGGAGTCTGACAAAGTTATGGACCACACTAACATGGATGAGTAAGATATGCACCGCTGTATTGTGTTTTATTGCAGGCTGCTTAATTTTCAATCAAACGCTCAGAATTCAACATTATTTGTATCATCTGCATTCCATACCCACCCTATCCTTCCCCCATTCCTATCCTACCAACTCAAATTCCTTAATATAAAGTCCTCCAATCAAATCATCTATCCCTAAAGACAAATAAACTCTTCCAGATATTTCACTGGAACAGTTCATTTTAGAATTACAGGAGTGAGTTAAATTTACTTAATGATTTTTTTGTCTTTATTAAAGTTTACCTATCAAAATTGATCCTTAATTACCTCGGCTGTATTAAACATAAAAAGGTTAACATATATGCATATTATCAATTTATCTGAAGTGGCTTTGAAAGGAAATACTAATTTGTTGTGTCATCTGCATAACCCATGAATGAATAGGCATCACTCTGCCTGCATCAGCAGCGTTGTTACTTATTACCCAAGTTCATCAAGGTCAAGGTCTTTTACTATAAATAGACAATTTGTTTCTGGCAATAACTCAGATTGCAGGTGACACGTCCACTTGTAAAGAATTTTAGCTTTTGTATACATTGTACTTATTCCTAGGTTACACTTTAGTAAATACTTGCTTGATCTCATTATTATTGGTATGATTCTGACTACTTTCTCCACGAAGCACTGGATGGAGATAAGTGATGAAACAATAGTAATTTTTTTATTATGATTTCAAATCATTAATGAATGTTCTAGGTTCAGTAAAATTGATACCAAAAGCTTTATTTTTTGGCATTATCTGCCATTCCTGTTGGTCTTACAGTTGCTGTAAAACATTACCAATCAGAATTTTTCCTTAATGTAGACTTATCTGCTGTGTTTTGTTAGACCGTATGATTTGCTTTTTTGTGGGTTATATCGTTTTCAATTTTAATAAAAAAGAGAAAAGTCATATTTTAGCAATTTTTTGTAGCAATGGGCCTTGGAATTATGAAAATATTGTCCCGCAAAAATAACTGGTTTTACTGAAATTTTCTGTAATAATTAATTTTTGTTCAACTGTAAATACTTTTTCTTCATTCTTGACTGTGTTAAATTCTTTCTCCTGAAAATCTGTTGAAGTGTCAAGAGATCTTATACACTTTAAAAACAATTAGATTATTTTATTGTATTTTTATTACTGTTACCTGTATGCTAATTTGGTGAAGCAAGCTTGCTGAATACTAACAAGATTTAAAAAGAGTTGATCCTTTTTTATAAGCTCACTATACCCAAGTAATCAGTAAATGTATGATATTGTTTGATTCTGTCAATAAGAAATCTTTTTAATGAACATTTAATGTGGACTTTGATGAAAATTGGCCTGACATACTTCAGGTGACCTTGTGGAAATTGTAGGTCACAAGAGGTACAAGGTTGTGCCTTAATGGAAATGTAAATTAAAAGTAATGATTTTTTTCCAAAGATGAATATGCAGTTTAAAATTTGGCATATTTAATGATGGTTTTTCATCTAGTTCCTACTCTCATGCATTTGACCTTTTATAAGGCTTAGACAAGCTCCTAACATAAACTGAACCATGCTTGTATTAAACAAAGATACTACATTACACCAATAGGCATGTTACATGTAAAGAAAATGTATCTTATACATGTATATGGTAAAAGTAAATGCATGCCATATATCAAAAACCATGTAATAAATATCCCTGAGCAGTTACAGATAATCTTTGTTTGCTTACTTTAATGTTTTTAAAGGGGAAAGAATGGGGACAAGACAGTGATAACCAGATCTTTTAACATCTTACCTTACTTCATGTGTTTGAAGGTTAATTCAAAGATTAAACTTATTGTGTTTAAGCGTATGTCTTAAAACTTTATAAAAGTTTCTTGAGTAAGGTGAAGATGAATATCAATTGATTTCATATTCCTGATACAGCTCCTTCAGATGAAACATCAAAATGTTTTAACAATTTCAAAATATTCCAGGTAGAAAAATAAATAGTTCTGATCTGGACATATACCCTTTACATTTCCTACATGTATTTATAGTCGTAGTTTTGTGCAGTCATAAATATGTACTTTAATTTGTTGTGTAGTTCCATTGTTGTCAACAACTTTTGTTTAATTTGTTTTTGTCCTTTTCTAATAAATGCAATGTATCATAAACAAAAAATAAATTAAAATATAGTGTATGTGATATATAATACTAAATTTTGCACAAAAAGTGCCTTTTTGTGTGTTCCAAATCAATTAAATCTTGGATGGGGTCCTAAATCAAGGTGCTATTAGCTTGTTGCCTGGAAAGTATTTCTTTGTAAGATACATATTGGTATGAAATATTAGGCGACTTAATACCAAAAAAATATTATCACACCTAAGAAATGAAAATCTTGACTCAATGAACAATTGCTTTACAATTTGTATGTATTACAGGAAAGTGGTTCGCCATCAGAAACAGGTGTTAAAGGAACTGAAAGAAATGGTGGGGTCCTCCTCTATATTTGATATAGAGAGTACTACTAGTGTCCTCAAGGTTAGTACTCTAGAAGTAACAAATAAGGGTAAAGTGAGAAACAACTGTCAACATTCACAATGTTATTACAATTTATTTGATTAAACTATTTTTTTTGTGGATATTTAAGCGCTAAGCAGCAGCTATAAGCTTTCAATTTGTATATTTGGAGAGGGCTTATCCATAAGTTGTAAGCCCAATCCTCTTTGTCCAATATCAAAAGGTAAATGAAGTATGTTTAAATCAAGGTAAGTAGAACTTTTAGAACATTTACAAATTATCTCCCCTGTTTGTATAAATCTCCCCTATTTTGTTGAAGTCTATTTGAGTAAGTCCCCTTTTTGTGGTGGAAGTCTTCATAACTCTTTTCAGCTGTTTGTATTATCTTAAAGTTTGTTATTTGTTTGAAAAGTCAGTGTAATTTTATCTTTTTGTTCCTCAGGACCTGTCCATGTATAGCTATGACAAGATGGTCACCAAGTCTCTGGACATACTCAACAAACTCTACTCCTCCCAGAGTGACATGTTCCAGCTGGCCAGTAAGGCCCAGATCTTACTTACACACGACTCGGCTAAAGTCCACCGTGAAGTCCAGCGCAGTTTACCTGTCCTACGCAGACTGGCCAAACAGAAGCTCAACGATGAGCAGGTCACACTTACTGGGGAGATACTAGATGAGCTTGCAGGGTATGTACAGGAATGATATCCAGGAACATTATTTTTAGCTTTTCATATATTCTGTCTTTGCATATTACAGAGTTAGCTCCCTTGCGGGTAGGTATCGATTATTATGTCATTATTTTGTGAGCGCAATTCACGTCATTTTCTCTGAAACGTATGACATTCCGCTCGCAAACACATGACGTCACAATCAAAACCTACCCACAAGTGCAGATAACTCTGTAATATGCATATTCGGAATATGGAAGGTCAAATATTTGATTTAGAGGACAGACTGCAGTTTTAAAAAAAAAAATTTAAACTATTCCATATTGCAAATCGTAGCCTTGACAAATCTTCTTTTTCTTTTTTTCTTCAGGTTCTGTCATCTGCCAAAAAACATAGAAGAACCACACTTTATGAACCAAAACATTCTTGTCAGTCATGGTAAGTACATGTTCATATAGAATCTACTTCTATCCTAATTATGGAAAACCTTATTATTTCTAAAAAAGATATGTGGGTAGTGTTTCATTGATGTAATAATGCCTCATTGTTTTCGCAGGAGTCTTACCTGCTATTTTGGACATACTGTCACAAGAGATTGATGCCAAACTGGTGGTAAGTAGGCTTATAAGTAGAGGCCTAGCAGTGTTAGCTTCTTTGGTTAATAACTCTCCCTTGAGCATGCATTTTTATATCTTTAAATGAAAAATCTTGTAGATCCTAGATGACTTTCTGCTAGAAATATTTAAAACCCAGGGTAAACATTTCCTGTCAAATACCTCAATGTCTCCTGAGTAATAGAAGCATGCTTAAGTATCTGAATTACAGAGATCATATTTAAATATGTACAAACTATACTAAACCATTTATTCGTGGAAATGATGTCAAATACCTCAAGTGTCTCCTGAGCAATAGAAGCATGCTTAAGTATCTGAATTACAGAGATCATATTTAAATATGTACAAACTATACTAAACCATTTATTCGTGGAAATGATGTAATGGGTGTTAGTCCTACCATCTTTTTGTATGCTTCACTATATGATAAAGTATATGTAAGTGTGATTATCCCAACATGCCATTTGGTATTCACAGGACCAACAATACAAGGGGATGAAGAAGATCTTTAAGAAGACACTTGACCTTCTAGCTCTGATCACAAGAGAAAACAGTGCCATGCAGGAGGCCATGTTTAATAACCTGGATACTCTTTTGGAGGTCCAGATTGTTCCTTCCTGTCTTGCACTGGCTCTCAAAGAGGTAAAATACATTAAAATAACAACAGTTCTAAAGGTTATCAAGTATTTAGGCCTCATAATTATCATGCAAATTAAATGGTGGTTTGTTATCTTTGGTTAAGCACATCAGCCTTTGTATTGCCAATCTGTCACTTAAAGTATGAATTCAGAAATATAAGGGGATGTGTTTTTGTTGTTCAAAATGGTATAGCATTGTCTGTTGGCTTTAGTTAGCATTAGATCTCCTTCTACATGTCTGAAGCTTTACATATGTATATTTCTTTTATAATTGAGCTTTATCGCATTACATGAATAGTTTTTCCTCAAATTTGATTTGAGATTTCTTGCAAGAGTATGACCTTTTATGTGCAATTTTCAACGGTTTAGGTCGAAAATGCGGGAGTTTTAATTCTAACTTCGCTATTTTCACTTGTTGCTCTTGTTTTGTCTTGCAGCTCTTCATCGCCAACCAAACCACGTGCCTAAAGGTTCACTCCAAACAGGTTCAGAAGATTGTGCTGCTGGCTGCACAGTACCAGAACGAGGCTCCGGAGTTTCTCGAACTCCTCAAGGTTCTTGTTAAAGTAGAGGGGCTTGACCTTACCATCAAGCGTAACCAGGCCCTTGTAATGAAGTATATCATGCAGAACTTCAGAAAGGCTGCCTATGTCCTTGATCAGCCGCGCGACAGCAGGGAACAGATTTTGACAAACAAGCGAGACCCAGGTCATCTAGCCTACTTCGTCGGACTGGTAGATCTGTTGGCTACTTGTGCAGAGGTAAGGGTCAAAGGTTAGGTATTTCTAGATTCTTGGGAGGTTATTTTGTTAAAGCTTTATAAGGTTCCAAGGCTAAATGGTCTGCTTGTGCAAGGGTTCAGAAGTTACTTTATCTTTTAATGTATGAGTTCAAAGTTCAGTGTAATGTTGGGGATTAAAATTCATTTGGGGATATATGTCATTACAAACTTTGTCAAAAGTCAAGGTGGCATAAACGTTTAGCTTTATGTGGTTAAGGCAAACTTTACAATTCAGATACTGAATACAGATCTTCTTTACAAAATGGCATTCTTCATCTTCATTGGTAGTAGCTAAAAGATGAATTACAAAATTCTGCTTCATTTTTGCTCCTGGTGATCGAGATAACAATTTCATTGAACCAACATATATTGAGGAACAGATATATTTACAAATCTTTTTTGCCTTCATTCCTAGGGTGAGAACAAGTTTATTGAGTCCCTGTGTCAGACCATTATGCCAGTGGAGGAGATTCTCTGGGTCCTGAACCACAAGGACATCGACAGTAACCTCAAACAGCCGTTTGTCAAGTACATGTTGTGGGTGTATCTAAAACCCGCTGGCAACCTGGTGGAGAGTGGGGCCGCTGATCTACAGCATGACAAGTAAGATAAAGATATCTGCTGATTCATAGTGATTCAAATTTATACATTTCACCTGCCCAAAGACCAAAAGCAAGAGTTTTACACAACCTTAAGGGATTGATTTAAAATATTAATGTGCACTCTTTTATATATTTTGATATCAAAGTATGTTTGTCAAGTTTTACAGATTCTTATTGTAATTCATCACATTTGATCCTTCTCTTCTAAATATATTCCCCAGTCTTAAATAAAGTCTGGGCTATAATTATTATTCTTTGCTTTTAGGGAAATGTGGAATTTTGTGGCATCTGCAGCAGATTCCATCAAACAGTTATCTGACACCATAGCAAAACACCGAGATCGAGTGGCCTTACTGCTCAAACAAGCTCCTGGCAAAAGGTAGGTATTGTTTGGACTTAAGTAAGAATATAATGTGTGAAAATTGGTAAATTGGCAAAAGGTAGGTATTGTTTGGACTTAAGTAAGAATATAATGTGTGAAAATTGGTTTTAGAAGAAAAAAAAATGCAGAGGCAACTACCAATTAAACTCTGTAAAGGCACACAACTTTTGTTATGAAAACAAATAAATAAATACAAATGAAAACACACACTTAACAGAATGCAAGTATAATCCACAAAAAAAAGATTTTCACATCTAGAAGCCTTTAATTCTGAGTAAAATTGTGATTGGCCATACAGATTGTGATTTGCAACCTGACAGAAATGTTTATATATCCTCAGTGCTGTGGCCACCCCTGGAGATACCAAGGCAGGATTACATGGGTGTCTGTTCTATGTCCTGGAGGCAGTCCTTCCATTTGTAGAGGTGCAGTCTTGAATTCCATTGTCATATGTTATATATGTAGTCAGTTAATATGGAAATTATGAAAAAACAATTTTAAAAAATGCTGTCTGAAATGCAACAATTGGAGTAGCTGATATTTTGAATGAATACAATTTCGTTATACTTTGAATAATTATTAAAGTTTATGCTGAAAGCTTACAAAGTTTGTTAGATTTTCAAAACAGTTTTTTCTTTATCAACCAGAGTAAGCATAACTTAAGTTGCGTCATTATTAAAAAAACAACGGATAGTAGTACGTTTATTAAAAATGTTGCTGAAGTCATATAATTTAGGTAACCTTGTAAAACGTCTTCACATTTCTTCCATAAATGATAAGAAGCATGTCTTCTGTCACCAGGTTTTCTATTCCATGTTTTACTCTCCGGACAAGGATCTGTATCCAGGAGAGATGGAGACCACAGAAACTCTAGCTGGAGGATTGTCTGTAAGTATTTATATATAGTCTTATAAAATATCAGGGCACCGCATACCAATGGAAACTCTGGCTGGAGGGTTGTCTGTAAGTATTTATATATAGTCTTATAAAATATCAGGGCACCGCATACCAACGGAAACTCTGGCTGGAGGATTGTCTGTAAGTATTTATATATAGTCTTATAAAATATCAGGGCACCGCATACCAACGGAAACTCTGGCTGGAGGGTTGTCTGTAAGTATTTATATATAGTCTTATAAAATATCAGGGCACCGCATACCAACGGAAACTCTGGCTGGAGAGTTGTCTGTAAGTATTTATATATAGTCTTATAAAATATCAGGGCACCGCATACCAACGGAAACTCTGGCTGGAGGGTTGTCTGTAAGTATTTATATATAGTCTTATAAAATATCAGGGCACCGCATACCAACGGAAACTCTGGCTGGAGGGTTGTCTGTAAGTATTTATATATAGTCTTATAAAATATCAGGGCACCGCATACCAACGGAAACTCTGGCTGGAGGGTTGTCTGTAAGTATTTATATAAAGTCTTATAAAATATCAGGGCACCGCATACCAACGGAAACTCTGGCTGGAGGGTTGTCTGTAAGTATTTATATATAGTCTTATAAAATATCAGGGCACCGCATACCAACGGAAACTCTGGCTGGAGGGTTGTCTGTAAGTATTTATATATATTTATAATATCAGGGGCACCGCATACCAATGGAAACTCTGGCTGGAGGGTTGTCTGTAAGTATTTATATATAGTCTTATAAAATATCAGGGCACCGCATACCAACGGAATCTCTGGCTGGAGGGTTGTCTGTAAGTATTTATATATAGTCTTATAAAATATCAGGGCACCGCATACCAATGGAAACTCTGGCTGGAGGGTTGTCTGTAAGTATTTATATATAGTCTTATAAAATATCAGGGCACCGCATACCAACAGGAAACTCTGGCTGGAGGGTTGTCTGTAAGTATTTATATATAGTCTTATAAAATATCAGGGCACCGCACCGCATACCAACGGAAACTCTGGCTGGAGGGTTGTCTGTAAGTTTTTATATATAGTCTTATAAAATATCAGGGCACCGCATACCAACGGAAACTCTGGCTGGAGGGTTGTCTGTAAGTATTTATATATAGTCTTATAAAATATCAGGGCACCGCATACCAACGGAAACTCTGGCTGGAGGGTTGTCTGTAAGTATTTATATATAGTCTTATAAAATATATCAGGGCACCGCATACCAACGGAAACTCTGGCTGGAGGGTTGTCTGTAAGTATTTATATATAGTCTTATAAAATATCAGGGCACCGCATACCAACGGAAACTCTGGCTGGAGGGTTGTCTGTAAGTATTTTTATATATAGTCTTATAAAATATCAGGGCACCGCATACCAACGGAAACTCTGGCTGGAGGGTTGTCTGTAAGTATTTATATATAGTCTTATAAAATATCAGGGCACCGCATACCAACGGAAACTCTGGCTGGAGGGTTGTCTGTAAGTATTTATATATAGTCTTATAAAATATCAGGGCACCGCATACCAACGGAAACTCTGGCTGGAGGGTTGTCTGTAAGTATTTATATATAGTCTTATAAAATATCAGGGCACCGCATACCAACGGAAACTCTGGCTGGAGGGTTGTCTGTAAGTATTTATATATAGTCTTATAAAATATCAGGGCACCGCATACCAACGGAAACTCTGGCTGGAGGGTTGTCTGTAAGTATTTATATATAGTCTTATAAAATATCAGGGCACCGCATACCAACGGAAACTCTGGCTGGAGGGTTGTCTGTAAGTATTTATATATAGTCTTATAAAATATCAGGGCACCGCATACCAACGGAAACTCTGGCTGGAGGGTTGTCTGTAAGATTATTAAGTCTATAAATACAGGCACGCAACCAGAACCTGGGGTTGTCTGTAAGTATTTATATATAGTCTTATAAAATATAATAAATCAGGGACGCATACCAACCACGAAACTCTGGCTGGAGGGTTGTCTGTAAGTATTTATATTATATATAGTCTTATAAAATATCAGGGCAGCACCGCATACCAACGGAAACTCTGGCTGGAGGGTTGTCTGTAAGTATTTATATATAGTCTTATATATCAGGGCACGCATACCAACGAACTTGGCTGGAGGTTGTCTGTAAGATTATATATTCTAGGGCACCGCATACCAACGGAAACTCTGGCTGGAGGGTTGTCTGTAAGTATTTATATATAGTCTTATAAAATATCAGGGCACCGCATACCAATGGAAACTCTGGCTGGAGGGTTGTCTGTAAGTATTTATATATAGTCTTATAAAATATCAGGGCACCGCATACCAACGGAAACTCTGGCTGGAGGGTTGTCTGTAAGTATTTATATATAGTCTTATAAAATATCAGGGCACCGCATACCAACGGAAACTCTGGCTGGAGGGTTGTCTGTAAGTATTTATCTATAGTCATATAAAATATCAGGGCACCGCATACCAACGGAAACTCTGGCTGGAGGGTTGTCTGTAAGTATTTATATATAGTCTTATAAAATATCAGGGCACCGCATACCAACGGAAACTCTGGCTGGAGGGTTGTCTGTAAGTATTTATATATATGTCTTATAAAATATCAGGGCACCGCATACCAACGGAAACTCTGGCTGGAGGGTTGTCTGTAAGTATTTATATATAGTCTTATAAAATATCAGGGCACCGCATACCAACGGAAACTCTGGCTGGAGGGTTGTCTGTAAGTATTTATATATAGTCTTATAAAATATCAGGGCACCGCATACCAACGGAAACTCTGGCTGGAGGGTTGTCTGTAAGTATTTATATATAGTCTTATAAAATATCAGGGCACCGCATACCAACGGAAACTCTGGCTGGAGGGTTGTCTGTAAGTATTTATCTAAAGTCTTATGAAATATCAGGGCACCGCATACCAACGGAAACTCTGGCTGGAGGGTTGTCTGTAAGTATTTATCTATAGTCTTATAAAATATCAGGGCACCACATACCAACGGAAACTCTGGCTGGAGAGTTGTCTGTAAGTATTTATCTACCTGGTATAGTCTTATAGGATATCAGAGCACTGCAAACCAAATATGATTAGGTCAGCTTCATGGTAATGGAAAGGGGATGGGTAAATGTTGTCTGAACTTAGGATGTCTGTGGTGCTGTTGATCTTGTGTACTTTTCTTTCAGGACGTTAACTGGGTCATTGCACTCAAAGTCTATATTATTTACTCTCTTGTTGTTGAATATCAATAACATTAGTAATTGTTACATTTATCCCGGAAAAAGTGTTAAAGCTTAATTTTTGAGCATAGAAGTTATACCAATTTTTTTTCTGAAATGTGTCTGCCCAATCTCTTACAGTCGTTCTGTGAGGTGGTGGGACAGTTCCTCACCAATCCAGTCCACATGAAGGCCATAGCAGCTTCCATCACCATCCTCATCTCCGTGACAACTACCAACAAAAGTGTGAGTACGACACATTTAGTGCTGATTCATCATAATAACTAAAATATCAGTGTTTCAATAAAAAAGCAATATTATAAAGATAAAACTTTGAATAAATAGTAATGGATATTTTTACTGATAAGCTCCGATATTCAAATAGCAAATGGCAGAAAATAAGAGTTCAGTGAATGAAATTAATAGCGTGTATATTTTCATTAATGAGGAAAAGAAGTCCACCCTTTGTAAAGATAAGCATACAATACATCATATTAAAAGTGTTATCATATTTTTTTATACATTTCAATGCCAAACACATTGTATATCCTTTCTTTAAATATTTTACACAAATCTGGCATTTTCAGTTATACATAAGTGTGTTAGAGAAATTTTCTACAGAGATGAGACTTGGAGACACCAAAAGTGCCGTACGCAAGGTGAGTACAGATAAATACTTTCATTCTCTTCCAAGTCATTTGCAATTAGTTTTAAACTAGTAGTTATTCATTTTGGCTATGCATAGATATTTCTATATATATTTCTTTATAGAGATATTGTCTTGCATGAATCTTGTAGAAAGTCAGATTATGATTTTCAACTTTTGTGACAACGGCACTCAAAGAGATAAAGACCAAATGTTTGAATGATACCGCTGATGACCACTTTCAAAGCAAACCGAAATCTGCAACACTTATTTAGGATTAATTAACAGAAATGGACCATGACAACGCATTCAAGTCTTCAATGAGGTGAAAATTGTTTTAAGTCGTTTTGGTTTCCATACTCAGTAGATCTACATATTAATGCATTTTGCAGTTACTTCATTGAAAGGGTCCTCGACAGGATAAATTCGTCTCGCCCGATTCAAGTTTATTTTAGACCCAATATTTTTCCGTATTAGGTCACTAACAAACTGGGTAACTAATATTCTGTACCTTGGGGTTTTGCAGGGTAACATGGAATACTATGCAGGAGAACTGGAGCTCAATGCCAAGTTCCACACATTTGCCAAAAATAATAATATTATCTACCAGGGATATAATACAGTTGCTGCTCAAATCAAATTCAAGAAATCAAAACGAGGTGGGTGCTCTAAAAATCATCAGATATCAAATACATTGTTTTACATTTGTTACCTTGTAATAGTCTGGAAAACTTTTCTTGGTAAACAGATACAATTATTCATTATAAATTTCCCTCTGATGTCACAATGATAAGATAATGGTCCTAGAATAAAGATGGTGAGCATGTTCCATCCAAATGTGTTGTATTCAATTTTATCTCTTTCTTACCCAGCTTGGTACCTTGAAAATGGGAGAATTACTGTCATATAGATATTTCCAATTTAGTACCAATTCTATTGGTGTTGATTCTGATTAATTCATAATTATTTGCAAAGGCCATTTGTTTAAAATCTTCATTATTTTGGTGTGGACCAAAACTTGAATCTCTGAATTTTTAGATGTAACTTGCACTCAGTAGACTGTCGTGCTGTTTACAGAATACACCGCCCTTGGTACCAATGAGGAGCTGTTACTTGGTGAAGAGTTCCAAAGTCTTGTCAAGTGTTTCATTGATCCTCATGAGAGGAAGCCTGCCAAGAGGTTCTTACCAGCCAAAAAACTTCTGGAACAGCTGCAGTAAGTTATAACACTATTGTGTGGGAGTAATGTCATTGGAATGGCTTTCAGAAATATTTATTAGCCTACATACTTGATGGAGGATCCTGTTGATGTTACATTAAATTATATGAGATATCTTATCATGTCTCCTGTTTGTCCGTCTCCTGTTTGAATAAAGGAGATAAATTATGTTGGTTCTGCTATCTTGATCTGGTCAGGCTCTTCTTATTTTATGTAGGCATTTTTTTATATATATATATATATATAGTTCTCTTGTATCACCATAAGCTGATATGCAGGGACCTGGCATTATGTCACTTTGACCTTAATGTCTTGGTTTAATTTTTTCTATAATACATTGATTTTTTTTTTCAATAATACCTCTCAGTGCTTTTACATTTATACTGGTTAGTGATGAAATTATATTATATTTTGTATAATGGAATCACTCAAAAGTGAAGAGAATTTCAGTATGATAGGGTCAGTTTGACCTTGATCAATAGGTCCGAGGTTATCACCAGTTACATGGTTTGATCTAGTTGTGGTTTACACAAATTGATGATGAATAATAACTCTTACAACTGTTTTAAATCTGGTGTATGGTCCTAAAAGCAAATTTTAACTCTCTATGTGTACAGGATATCCCAGGAATCTATCCGACAAGGTCTGGCTCAGACCGAGGAACTTGACATCAAGTGTATGCAGATACTGCGGGCCATCATACACAACGAGGAGCGCAAGCTTCCCGAGGACTGGGACACACGGGCTTCCGACCAAAAAATCAAAAAGTAATCTGCAGCTCCTCTGTTTCTATCTGTAAACCAATTCAGTATCATCACAACAACTTTCCAGTAAAAAAATTTTGATGTTTTTAAGTATACTTTGGGACCATTGGTTCCACAATGGATTTTTAACAAATCAATTTGAATTATCCTAACTGTAAAACAAGTACACTTGTATGTTTTATGTAAATCAGTACACAGGTCTTTTCTCTGCCAATCCAAAAGATTTATATAACAGATTTTGATTTACTGCTGTTGGTTAAATTATTGTAAAGAATTCTGATTAGACCTGATTTAGTGAAATATTGATTTGGAGTTTCACTTTATGTTTTAATAGACAGCTAGCCTACATTAAGGAGGTCCAGAATGCTCTTAATGTCCATGGCTTTGTAAACAAGGTTCTACCCCATGTGGCACGGCGGAGTGACCTTATTGCACGTGAGGTCCTGGCATTCATGGCCCTCATGCTCTTTAATGCCAACAGGGATGTTCAGGTAAGATGTTGTTTTCTTCAGAAAATGTGGGGAGCAGTTTGTGTCATTTAGTCAGGGATTTACTGTCCACGTGACTTTGCCTATCCTTTGGTTTCTTCTCACCAACTAGAATCAATGTTTTGTGGATGTAAGGATGTAATCCTCTGATAATTTTTGTGATTTCTTAGGTGGTACCTAGTCCTAAAACATGTTATATATAGCCAGGAAAATGGTGTATTTGCTGTGACAACATTTACTAATTTTTCGACTTGACTTCTACAGTACCAAATGCAGAGGATTCTTTGTTGAGTCAGGATGAAGTCTCTGCAATATTCATTAATATATTTTTAATATCATTTTATGTTGGTACAGAAATCCATGTTAGATTTCTTCCTGTCTACAAGAGAAGAGGTCTTCTTCATGGCCGTACGGGACCGCATGCAGATCTCAACAAACTCCATCAAGGAAAAGTAAGCTGAAACTTTTATTCCAGATAAAAATTATAAGATTTTCCTGTATATATACTGCCTTGTGTCATCTTTTGAGGTATCTAGCACTCGCTATATCCCACAGATTAGAATATATAAGATTATATATCTAGTAGTCTTGCACTCTGTAGGTGAACCTATTCTGTAGCATCAGGAAACAGACTCTTTACGAAGCATTGTGGTATCTATATATATCGAACACATTTTTCCTTATTGTAAGCCTATGTGTTATAAGTCTATGAGTCTTTGTCTGTGAAAGTTCAAAGTTCTACAGAATGTGAAAGAAGGCTGTTTCATTATTTTGAAACAAATCTTGACGTTGTTATCAGTAAACACATGTCAAGCTGTTCACCTGGCTTACCCAAGACATGTCCACAAATATAATGGCATAATTCCGTGAGATATGAGAATGACTATTGAAGTATACCTGGAACTATTTTAGAGAATATGCAGTAAAAAGTGCTTTGGTCATTTATATTTTTATTCCAAGGTCAAAGGTCAAGATGTATACTCTGATTCTCCAAAGACATGTGCCAGGGGTATACCATTGGATCCTCACTTTTAAGCTTTTAATAGGGGAGGCATATTTTTTTTATTCACAAAAAAAAAACAAAAAAACCTACAAAACTATCAAATATGATTGAGATTATTACATATTTTATGTATCAATGTGAAATATTATTTACAGAAACTTGACAACACTCTGCTATCTGTTTGTGCTACTCAATGAATTAGAACTGTTCCTATAGCAACTCTAGTGATCTGTGAAGTGTGTATGTCATATTTGTGTGAAATGCCGAACAACATCATGTCCCTCTTTGTATTTTAGATTCTTAATGGCAAGAAAGTGTCGTCGTTTACAAGGGTAAAATCTCAGGCATGGCGTACAGATTGTAGTTATGTTTCATGATACTGTTTTATCTTTCAGTCAACAAAGAAAGTTCCCTGTTTGGAACTTTGAGTCTGACTTCTGGTTTACAAACCTATCTCCTCCATTGATATCTCTTATTATACTGTTGTGTGGGGTTTGCATGTTATTAAAAAAAATGCACAAGTCAAGAAAACTACATAACTGTTATACAAAGAAATTCTGGAAAATTAATTTATTGGAAAATTTGCTTAGTTTATTTTAATACAACTTACTGTTTGAGATATCTTTCTGAAAATTCCAAAGGAAAATATAATACCTGAGTATCTGAGTTATTGAAAAAAAAAAAAAAATCTGAGAGAAAAAACACAAAAACCACTGGAAGTATGAAATGCAGTTGCCAGCCAAAACAACTTTTTATACATAAATGTTACTTTTATTCATTTGTATTTTTGTTTATAAACAACTGTATTCCAAATGAGAAGACTGAGATGAGGAATTGTTGGATTCTATGTTTAATATCTAGACCTATTAACATTAGATATAATGAATTAAACTTCACTGTGTGTGGGTAGTACTGCTTCTTCACAATTTCATGGTAATGAGGTAACAAAAGGATTACAGAAAGTGATGTAAATGTTACAATATGACAATATGTATTAAATAGCAAAATTATTTTAGACCATCTTTATCTATTTTTTTTTTTATTTTTTTAATATTTAAGAATCACTTTTCCCTTCAGATTGTCTATATCTCATTAAAATGAAAACATAGTTTGATGCATTATATTTTCATGAAATTCAACCAAAAAATTAAGTTTTCCCTTGTTTTGCTGTATTCATGTCAAATTGTAACATATCACTCATTATTTAGATCTAATCACTGAACTTGATCAAATCTTTTGGTTTAGGTTCGGTAGAGTTATCTGCTCTTGTCAATATGTATTGATTTTATGTCATCATGTTTAAGAATCACTTCATTATATATTGTTTGAGAAAATAGCATCATTTTCTCAAGCAAATGACATAATTTGATTAATACCTTTTGACAAGGGTAGTTAATTCTGTATTTCTAAAAAATAGTTCTTAGATTAAGTTTTGTAGAAGTTCTAACACTGATACAGTTATTCAGTTGGTAAATGAATTATCTCACCCTGAATCATTTTGTAGGATTTTAACTAATAACCATAGTTTTCAGATTGAATGATAAAGTGGTTTTTTAGAATTCACACCTAACTAATAAACTTGTTTGTCTGTTTCCATAGGTACAATGAAGCATTCAATGCCTGAAAATATTCCTAAATTAGATACTCCTATTGAGATCATTATTGCACGGTTGATTACATGTATTCAAATGAAATGTGTTTTATTATATAAATTATATATGGAAATGAGACTGGTATGAGGTTGATGTCTTTAGCATAGAATCATAAACATATACAAAAAATAACTGGAGTTGATTATTAGTGCAAGTAAACAAACATTATATATATTTGCTGTGATCACTCATATATTTTCCAAAAGAACACTTGTTAACCAAATAACTAATATGGACAATATCTACTAGAATGCCACCTTTGATATGTATTCTTTTACTCAATGAGTGCAATGTATACCTAAACTGAAAGTAGATGTAACTGACTACGACATTATATTATGTATGCCTAAAATGAAAGTAGAAAAAAAATCATGCCTGTGATGATGCTTGTTAACAGTCTTTTAACCAATACTGTTTAGGATTAGAATTTGGAATAATATCAATAAATTTGCTTATTCCAGGCGGTCTTTGTTGGCACAACATCAGGCTCGTGTCAAAGAAGCCTTCAACAACATGGGTTCATTCAATGCTAGCTTGACTGTTGGACGGAAAGCCCTACAGGTACAATACACAAAATTCTAAATATTTCACTTCCTACAGTTACAACACATTGTTTAATGTTGTTTCTCAGTATATATTTCCCTTTTAAGCACTGGCTTTCCCTCTCTTAGTTGTCATATCAAAAGCATCAATTTTCAGAATCATATTTGTCAAGATTTTAGAAATCATTTGTCAATGGTGCTTTGTTTTTATAGCTTATCCAGGATTATGAACTTCGTCTAAAAGATGAAAAAATGCAGGGCTGGGTAAGTTTTTAATTTGATATGTATATATACAAGAAATCTTAAAATATAGCTTATAGTTAATTTGGGGTGCTGAGGTCATTAATCCAAAATGCTGCTTAATTAAAATAAAAGTCATCAATAACTGATAAGACATTCATGTAATTAAAGATTACCAAGAATTTGATTTCATGTTCCACTGAACCTGCAATGCACAGTAAAACCTCAATGTGTTGAATCTTTCCCTTGTCCTCTGTAGTTCAAGATTTCCTCCTCCTAGTGATAGTTGTATGTCTACAATGCAATCCTTTCTACAGGCACTAAAAGTAGAAGTAATTCTCAGGCACTAGTCTGATATGTTTGGATGAAGTTAGTCGGAGGTTCTCTGATAGTAACAACACTGCAAAATATATCTAATGCAGAGTGATTCATGTTAAATCACATAACCTTATCAAACAATTTATTGATTAACAATGAGGTTTTATTGTATCAAAAATTTAAAGATTAAAACTTGTTTTATATATATATATAATATACATACAATTATACATACAATACTTTATATTGTAAGATATCGTTTATACTAACACAACTACAATGATATAGAATATAAAATGATCATACCTTAACATTGACTTTGCTGTCAGAATATCGTGTCTGTATGTCAGAAAGAGTTGCATACTCTGCAAACTTGTCTGCAAAAGTAACATGGTGCCTCAATAATCTTGGGTAATCTAATGATTTTATTGGATGTAATACAAATCTACGTACTAGGAGAGAGTATGCTTATATTAAAAGGTTTAAATGTGCAAAAGTAGGAAACAAATTTAGATCCCTAATATTAAACTTTCTGTTTTGTAAATGACCTATGACCCCTACAAAATTACAATGTCGTACAGAGTGCCTTAAGTCGAGCTAAGGAACCTCCACCTGACCAAAAGAGACGTAGTAAAAAACGAAAAAATAAAAAAGAACAAGAAAGCTTTAAAAAGAGCAAGAAGCTAGGTGTGATTCCGAATGGACTGTCACATGACCACGCTGTGATCCGTGACACCAGTCACGAAGCCTTACTGAAACCAGCCCCTGAGTCACCAGACGTCCCGCCCGAGGTGGAACTCACCAATGCAGAGGTAACCATGACAACCATGCTTTCTCCATGTTTTTGGCTTGTGGTGACCAGCATGTGTGTCCATGGTAACCTGTCATGCATGAGTAGATTTTTTTTTCATATCAATTAAAGCAAGACTTTTACCTTTAATGTTTTTTTTTATTTTTGAACAAGAGTTATGCAAGCATATTGAAGGACTTATTTTCCCTTTTGTACAAAATAACCAATCACATTTATCAAACATTTTCACCTATACATTCCTTTAATGTAATAATTCACTAACACTTTGGATGGCTTTGGTGACTGTGAAACATTTGGTTTGTGCCTGTTTAATAGTATTATTTTGCATGAGTATATATGTTGCCTTGCCTGATTCCTTATCTGATATCTTTTTCTGTTCTTCAAATGTCCTTGGGGCCTATGAGATAAGAATGGAATGGCACATCCCAACTTAATTTTGTATTGTACAAAATATGCAATAGTGACATTTCTGGTTTTGTATGTTCTCCTTGCATGAAAATATTCTTCTTTATTTGAAAGTAAAGTTGGTCTTCTTTTATTTTTATTTTTTTACTAATTACCATTTTCTTATGTTTGTTATTGAATCTCTAAAATAAAATCAGAAATGATAAGCATGCAAGTTCTTCATTGACATTTCTGGCCTGTTGGTAGAGAAGCATTATACACATGATTTTGAACCATGTCTGAATTGATTACTTTTCTGAGATCTAATTTTTTCCAATATTCTTATAAACTCCTTACAATTCAAACTTCAAAGGAAATTTCAAATTTCATATTTTTTTAATTGTTCATAAAACAGATATTTCCCTGATATTAACTGAATCATATGTAATTTTATTAAAAGGAATTAATGCCATTTTCAGTCAATGAAGACTGTTGAGAACATGGTCAGTAATATGGACGAGGGAGTGGTTGAGATGTTAGAATACAAGGACGATGGTTACATAGAGCTGGTCCTCAAACTCCTGGCCCGACTCTGTGATGGTCAGCACAATGGACTCCAGGTAACCAATCATTTATAGGTAACCATTCCTCAATAGCTGGTCCTCAAACTCCTAGCCCGACTCTGTGATGGTCAGCACAATGGACTCCAGGTAACCAATCATTTATAGGTAACCATTCCTCAATAGCTGGTCCTCAAACTCCTGGCCCGACTCTGTGATGGTCAGCACAATGGACTCCAGGTAACCAATCATTTATAGGTAACCATTCCTCAATAGCTGGTCCTCAAACTCCTAGCCCAACTCTGTGATGGTCAGCACATTGGACTCCAGGTAACCGATTATTTATAGGTAACCATTCCTCAATAGCTGGTCCTCAAACTCCTGGCCCGACTGTGATGGTCAGCACAATGGACTCCAGGTAACCAATCATTTATAGGTAACCATTCCTCAATAGCTGGTCCTCAAGCTCCTGGCCCGACTCTGTGATGGTCAGCACAATGGACTCCAGGTAACCAATCATTTATAGGTAACAATTCTTCAATAGCTGGTCCTCCAACTCCTGGCCCGACTGTGATGGTCAGCACAATGGACTCCAGGTAACCAATCATTCATAGGTAACTATTCCTCAATAGCTGGTCCTCAAGCTCCTGGCCTGACTCTGTGATGGTCAGCACAATGGACTCCAGGTAACCAATCATTTATAGGTAACAATTCCTCAATAGCTGGTCCTCAAACTCCTAGCCTGACTGTGATGGTCAGCACAATGGAATCCAGGTAACCAATCATTCATAGGTAACCATTCCTCAATAGCTGGTCCTTAAACTCCTGGCCCGACTGTGATGGTCAGCACAATGGACTCCAGGTAACCGATTATTTATAGTTAACCATTCCTCAATAGCTGGTCCTCAAACTCCTGGTCCGACTGTGCTGGTTAGCAAAATGGACTCCAGGTAACCAATCATTTATAAGTAACCATTCCTCAATAGCTGGTCCTTAAACTCCTGGCCCGACTGTGATGGTCAGCACAATGGACTCCAGGTAACCAATCATTTATAGGTAACCATTCCTCAATAGCTGGTCCTTAAACTCCTGGCCCGACTGTGATGGTCAGCACAATGGACTCCAGGTAACCGATTATTTATAGTTAACCATTCCTCAATAGCTGGTCCTCAAACTCCTGGCCCAACTGTGATGCTCAGCACAATCTTAAGCTGTATGATGGATCATTTCAGTTCAAAAGAATGAAAAATCTGTATGATTGTATAAGGTTTGACCATTGATCTTTAATTGTCTACACTTTTTGCGGTAGTTTAGATTGAGTGTTTTTACATTATAGAACTACATGAGAGAACAGCCAGACAATGTGAAGTAATAGATTGAGTGTTTTTACATTATAGAACTACATGAGAGAACAGCCAGACAATGTGAAGTCGTTTAACATCGTCGGAGAGACTGCACAGTTTCTCAATGTTGTGTACTCGACCATCAACAGTAAAACCATCGACCTCATCATCCAAGTGTTCAGTACTCTCAACGAGTTCTGCTCTGTAAGTCAAACACAAACTCTGTACAATGTGTTATTTATGTTTATAATGATGACAGAGTTTAGTTGTCTTATCATTAAGCTTAAAATCAGATGGAGTTTTGTTGTAACCATGATTTTAACCAACGATATCAGGAAAACCTATTGAACAAAACAATTGTGACAGTATTGGCATATGTATACACAAATTTAGCAAGTATAGTAGGTAATGAGGAAATTAAAAATATTTCAATCGGGAATGAATCCTTATACCTGACCTTATGAGCAGTTATACTTGGAAAAAATCTAGTGAACTCATATAAAGTGCACTGTCTAATTGTACTTCATAACTTGGTTGGACATTGGATGATTTAATTTTCAATGTGTTGTTTACAGGGCAACCAGGAAAACCGTTTTGTGATCTATGACAGAAAAGTTGTGGACTACATCAACTTTATCCTGAGAGCAGGAGAGATAGCAGACTGTGATCCAGAGAAGGTATGTGTGCAAGGGGACATAACTCTGATATTGGGAATTCAAAGATCAAAGATTATTAAAGAAGGATATTGAGGGCTATAGGCTGGGCAAGTGGAGGTTACTGTTCAAGTATGACATGACTTAATCAGTAAAGATATTCAAGGCTCTGCCAGGAAATTAGTAGATTTTATTGAGGAAGGGGAGACAACTGCAAATTTAAGAACTGATCCAGGATAAACTTTCTGACTCACAGACTGTAGGTGATATATATTTAATATGTGGAAGTAGGGGAAGCATCAGAAGTTATGGAAAGAAGAAATAACATAAGTAAACGCTATTAGGATAAGGAGACAAACCCATAGTAATATACAGAAAGTTCAATATATGGAAGAAGTTGAAATATAACAGAAAGTTCAATGTATGGAAGAAGGAAAAATATAACAGAAAGTTCAATATCTTTAACTGAAGGTAAAGTTATTGGAAGTGATCATAACTGATCATTATGAGAAGGTAGACAAAATAAAAAAAAAGTCTGTGACAGTCTTATTCTACAAAGCATGTTTTGTATGTTTTCCTAATTGTCATTTACAGATCCTTGACCTGCGTCAATCCATAGCATCCCTGGTGATCGCACTGATAGAGGAGAATGGTCCAGGAAAATCACAGGTGGCTAAGGTATGTCAGAGGAATTATACTGTGGGATTAAAGTTTATTGGATAAATCACAATCTGACCTAATCACTATCATATATCAGCATGATTGTCAGCAAACAATGGCACAGTGTCAAGGTCAGAGGTCAACTGCACTACTTAAGTCACTGTCAAGGTCATGCTGTATCAGATGACAAATGTGCTGTGCTTTTATGTTATACTATTGTTTCACTGCACACCAATGTATAATTATGCTTAAACCGTTGTGGATCTGTACTTTTTATTTTGAAATAGAAGTTCTCCCATCTGCATACTAAGCATGCTCTTCTGTTTGTAGTCCAAAAAAACTAAAGTGTCATACCGTGGCATCCATCGTCTGTCAGGGGGTACATCAACAAATATCTTCTTCCTCATACCTGCTTATTTAAACTAGACCAAATTAATTAGGAAGTATGCCATGTTTTTCAGGTTCAAAGTTGTACAAATCATGGCTCAAACTACTGAAATTTTTGCAGTTTTCATTTTCCATTTGTTATTATATTTATATATACACTCTATTAGTAATTTTAACTGCTTCTTCTTAGGTAATAGCTGCAATATTGTAGCTCAAAAGACTTTTAGACCGATAATGGTGTTGTCACCATAGAGCTACAATTGCTTGAATTGGTGCCTATTACTGCTAATGGAGCAAAGAAATGCTTGTGTAAACCATTATTAAAACGTCTGTATGCATTTTTATCTTACTTGTTTGATATCACTTACCCACTAGGCAATAAAACTGAACCGTATGAAATATCAAATTCACAGCGAGACATTGGGTTTTTTTTCACATATAAATTTGATGGTCTTTTCGAAGGAAAACTATATGGCAAGTCTACAAAATATGAATTTGACGTCTTATGAGTGGTAAAGTAGATATTAAGAATGGCCGTGTTTCTTTTGGACAAAAATAATATATAAATGCATGTATATGTTTAAAATAATTGGAAACCTACAAAAAAGTATAGAAAATTGTGCCCGAGTGATTTTCGGAGGCAGTGCTCCACTACGACACATAGGGACCAATTCGTTCCCGGCTGAAAGGTACAGTAGGCCGGGTACGTATATTCGTTCTACTTAGGTAAATGACTTGTATTCCACTCATTGTTTTGGGTTGACAGTTTGTGGTTCTTCAAATGATACCTTCTGCAAGAAAAATCTAAAACATTGAGGGGGGGGGTGATTTAGTTTCAACCATCAGTTTCTATCACAAGAAATGTGTCTTGGAAACAGGGCCCAGACGTATCCAACCTGATTATTTCTTTGAATCCTTGGGTAAAAATTTAGTTTGCTCTAATAATGACAATATCCAGGTTAGCAATGCAGGCCCTGTGAACCTCTTGTTTTTTTACCAAAACATTTAGTATGTGAAGATTCAATTAAGGTTCATACAGGATAAGTTTGAAGGATTTTCCGATAATTTCTTAAAAGCTCTTAACTGATCATACTAGGACTGTGTTTTAAGAGACAATTTTTTTTATGGTCTAAAGGTCATTTGGTCTTCTTCCTCTAGAAGTAGAGGAAGAAAAAAATGAAATTGAAAATAATATTTATTCTGGGAATTCTGCCTGTGCTTCTTTCCTGTGCAAACCTTAATTAGTATGAATAGAAAAAAAAAATGAATTTCTTTGTAATCTTAAAAATTACATATTAAGCATGATCTGTTGTTTTATTGGTAGAAATGATATTTAGAAGTATGAAATTTTGAGTTCTCAATGAGTTTTAGTAAGATCGCTGTATTTGTGTTTTAGATATATTATCTTCTTTTGCATGTTACTGTACATATATTTTGGCGGATTCAGTTTCCGATGCATTACCAACTTAGGATAGAAGTTTCTATCAAAGAAACCATGCCTTTGTTGGAAATTTTTTATATGAAAAACACAAAAAGAACATTACCGCTAAAATACATGTGTTGACAGTGTTCAATTTTATTTATTTACTTTTCTTTTATTTATTTATATTTGCACCTAACTTACAGCAAGGGAAAGCCGATGAGCTCAGGTTTATCCACAAGGTTTGTATATTTCCTAGAACAGCTACCACCCAGCTGGCTCACAAGTGTGCCACACTCGTGATATCAGGGGAACCCTTTAATGTTCAAACAGTGAAATGATGCCTGTTTCATCCACCTGGTGAAATGATGCCTTCTTTGCTTGCATAATGAAGACCTTTATTCAGTCGGAATTAGAGCTCAATTTTTTATGAATTTAATTTGTCAATTCAAAATTGTAAAAGCTAACTGAAAAAGATCCTTAATCATGTGATTGGATTAGAAGAACTCATTACCCCCTCAAAACACAATTGGTCTTCTCCAATTCTAGGGTTGGAACATTTCATTGTGAAAATATGGGGTAAATTGAATTGGCAAAAGAGTAATAATTCTTTCAAACTTTCAGCAACTGAAAAATGTTTTTAATATGGATTGATCAAAGATATTTTCAGTAAATGGGGGGTAGGACATTTGGGTTTTAGTTGGTGTTAGTCATGGAAACTAATATATCAGTTACTAATTAATTGTAGTTTAATTACCTAATTAGCTATTGTTTAATGGCCTAATTACCTGTAGATTAATGACCTAATTAACTGTAGTTTAATGACAGGTGCTGGTATCCTAATCACATTAATTAATTTCAATAGCTAGGAATCGGGGGCTTAGAAGGAAACACAATTGGTTGAGCATCGGACCATTCAGAGATTGAAAGTTCCTGTATTCAAATCTCCATCTGACCACTGCTTTTACTTCACTCCTAGTCTTTGTTAGACTTGGAAAGCAGGACAGAATTTAAGTTTATTGAGACAGAAATGGACAGGTGATTGGTGACGAGATAATTAGCACACCTGGTATGGCGTCTGTTAAGAGTTCAGAGGCTCTTGGAGCCAAGCCTTTAATTGATGCTGCTTTTCACCCTTTTTGTGACAAAAATATAATGACATCTACAACATGCTACAATTAGTACACATTCTAATTATATATTTGCATGGCTGAGAGGATATACGCTGATGTATGCTTATCATATACAAATCTAGAATAAATAAGTCACTAACCCGTCCTATCTATTGAAACCAAAATACAAATAACACTACTAATTACTAATAGGAATTAAGGCATCTCTTCTCTCTATATAGTAAAATTCTAAATGTTCTAAAACTGCTAGACGAAATTAAGGTTACTGGCCTAAAAGGCATAAAAGATGATTATAAAATAGACGTAAAATTTGCATAACCAGTAAGGTCTCTTTATCTTGATTTCTGATCATAGTCTTTCTCTGTATTTTTCAATTTGCTACGTCGATCATGGACCATGTCCATTTGGATCTATCCCCTTGGACACATATTGTGTATATCAAGTAAAAACAGAAAAACTTGTTCTTTTTTATATCCTCTTTATTTAACACGTGTGTTATTGAACTTGATTTTACCAAGCTCAAATCCCACCATATATTTAATATCTATTTTCAGGCTCAACTAGGGTATATCTTCTTTTATGGGTACTGAAATTGATTTCTAATGAACTTATTTTCCCACAAAATTGAAAACATTAACAGAATATATTAATTAATTTTGATAAAATGACAATTATCTTGTCAATTAAACAGGAAGTGAAAGACACTCTGGACAAGAGCGCCCTTTACAGGTGTATGACGCAATGTTACGAGATGCACCAAGCAGACAAACCGAAACTGGACGATGTCCTCAATGGAAATGGAACACAAGGCTCTACCAACTATCTCAAATCAGCCAAGTCTATTGCTGCATTTGGTGGAAACTTCATCTCTGGAGTAATGGTAAGGATTGTGGGTAGACAGACAATAGCTAAGGATTTGTATGACATTCTGTGACTAGCCCTCCACCTTTTGGGTTGTTGTAGACAAGCGCTTTCTTGGTCAAGGTGCCTGAATGATTATACAGTGGCCCAGCAATATTCAAGATATAGATAGTCCGGCAAATTTGCAATCTTGATTGAAACATCGGGAGCAGATTTTATCATTGACTAAGTAAAGGTAATCTGGCAGTCTTTAAAAATTTTTAATCTGGACAGGTTGAGTGGAACTACGACCAAGCTAGCTAGATGTCTCATAGGGTGAATGTGTAATAAGTCTCTTCTTTATGGTTCTGTATTGACAGGCTGGTAAAAAGGAGAATGCGGGTACCAAAGAAATGTTGATGGAAGTTGGCTTCACATTCTACCTCATCCTCGCCAGAATGATAGACATTGACCCCACCATGCCTGAGAGTATGTAGCATGCTGTTACTCATGAATATACTGTAACAATAGATTGCTTTTCTTTCCTTGGAGAGAAAAATATATCCAAAAGAAACTCTTTTGCAATTATTTTTACAAAAATCATTTATATATTTATTATTTAGATATTTTGATGGTGCTGTGAAATGATTCTAATATTAGAAGTTCTTTCTTTAATCTAATTGAATTTCTTTAATAAAGATGTAATAAAATGTTCAAAGATATCATGAATTTTAGTTTTGTTTTTTATAGAATGCAGGTTGATAGTACCAAACATATATAATACTATATTCAAAAAGGAATAATGTAAATTCAGCAGCTAATTTCAACTTGTCATGTCTGATAGTCTGAACTTTTATTGAGAAGTCAATAAGTAGATTTTTGTCTTTATCCACAGAGGTGGACATTTCTCCAGAGCAGAAACGAGCCTTTGACTTCTATAAGAAGAATTCCATGTCTATAGAAATTGTCAAGGATGATATCCTACAAAAGGTCAACTTCAGAGTGAAGAATAAGGTTAGTAAATCTATGTATAGTGGTTCTTTGTTCTCTTTCAATATAATTATAATTAGATTTACAATCATCATGTTGGACTATTTCTATTTGTTTGATTTATCTGCTATTGTGTTTCATATTTATGTGATATCTTTTATTGTATATCTGTAGAACTATTTACGAGATGAAGTCAAGGAGAAATTAAAGTGGAATGTGGATCGCACTTCTCCAAGTAACAAGATCCGCGACCTCATGAGTTGGACCAGAGACATTATGAAAGATATTAGTTATCAACGTCGTATACTTCACAACCCCATAGCCATGCTTTTCACTAAAGGATGGTAGGCAAAATGACAAGTATAATGCCTGATGTAAAAAAATAAATTTTCAAAATTGGAAACTGTTTCTTAAATAAGAAATTTTAGATATTTATTATATACTTGATATGATATGATTGTCTCCTCTAGTCAGATATAGTATAATAATTGATTTCCCATAAAAGGTTACATTATAATATAATTGTCTCCCCTTTTCAGGTTGTTTTATGATATGATTCTCTACACTTGTCGGACGTATTATGAAATGTCTCCCTATTTAATATAATGTAATTTTCAATTCTTTATCAGGTTATATTATAATAATTGTGTTTTTGTAAGGTTAAATTGTCATATGATTTTCTCCTTTTTTCATGTTTTTTTTATAGTGTGATTGTCTCCCTTTGTCCATGATTATCTCCCCTGTTGTGTTACATTATAATGTGATTGTCTCCTCTTATCCATGATTATCTACCCTAGTCATGTAACATTATAATATGATTATCTCCCTTTGCAATGTTTTATTATAATGTGATTGTCTCCCTTCGTTCATGATTATCTCACCTAGTCATGTTACATTATAACATGATTGTCTTCCCTTGTCAGGTTACTGTGGAACTATGGGGCTACATTCCTTAGTGTGGCGATCAACCTGCTGATGCTGCTGACGTGGAACAACAAGGCATCAGAGGAGGATTACGCCAAGTTGGCCGAGTATGGGTCGACGCCAGCCCCGTCAACTGATGGCGCCAACCATAGTACCCTGCCTCCCCTAAACTGGGATGTATTTAAGGAGTAAGTAATAAATCTAATTGAACCTATCAGAGGAAATGTGTTATGTGCATTTGTGAGAACAGAATACAGGCTGCAGATTTGTTCATGCAAATTGATGAATTAACAAATGAATGTGCATGTACTAAATGCTCAGAAGAGTTGATATTTTGTACAATCAAAACACACAATTTCTAATGTTACATCCAGTTTTTAATGCTTAGCTAATAAGGCATCCTTATAAAGTGTCAATTGGACTGACATAATCAAATATCATGTATTTAACAGTTCTGGGTAATGCCTGGATGTCATGTTTAGATAATTGCACAATTTTCTCTCAATTTCTGAATTGTATAGAACTTACCTCTGACGTTAATGTTTCAGTCCCATCCGGAGGATATCTGGGTATCCCAGGACACATACACCATACTGATTTATACCCTTTTTCCTGTCCCGAGGATATCGGGGGTGTCCCAGGACACATACACCATACTGATGTATACCCTTTATGGTTTAGTCCTGTCCCGAGGATATCGGGGGTATCCCAGGACACATACACCATACTGATGTATACCCTTTATGGTTTAGTCCTGTCCCGAGGATATCGGGGGTATCCCAGGACACATACACCATACTGATGTATACCCTTTATGGTTTAGTCCTGTCCCCGAGGATATCGGGGGTATCCCAGGACACATACACCATACTGATGTATACCCTTTATGGTTTAGTCCTGTCCCGAGGATATCGGGGGTATCCCAGGACACATACACCATACTGATGTATACCCTTTATGGTTGAGTCCTGTCCCGAGGATATCGGGGTTATCCCAGGACACATACACCATGCTGATGTATACCCTTTATGTTTTAGTCCTGTCCCGAGGATATCGGGGGGTATCCCAGGACACATACACCATACTGATGTATACCCTTTATGGTTTAGTCCTGTCCCGAGGATATCGGGGGTATCCCAGGACACATACACCATACTGATGTATACCCTTTATGGTTTAGTCCTGTCCCGAGGATATCGGGGGTATCCCAGGACACATACACCATACTGATGTATACCCTTTATGGTTTAGTCATGTCCCGAGGATATCGGGGTATCCCAGGACACTTACACCATACTGATGTATACCCTTTATGTTTCAGCCTTTTCCCGAGGAAATCAGGGATGCCCAACGACACATACACCATACTGATGTATACCCTTTATGGTTTAGTCCTGTCTCGAGGATATCAGGGGTATCCCAGGACACATACACCATACCGATGTATACCCTTTATGGTTTAGTCCTGTCCTGAGGATATCGGGGGTATCCCAGGACACATACACCATACTGATGTATACCCTTTATGGTTTAGTCCTGTCCCGAGGATATCGGGGTATCCCAGGACATATACACCATACTGATGTGTACCCTTTATGGTTTAGTCCTGTCCCGAGGATATCGGGGTATCCCAGGACACTTACACCATACTGATGTATACCCTTTATGGTTTAGTCCTGTCTCGAGGATATCAGGGATGCCCAAGGATACATACACCATACTGATGTATACCCTTTATGGTTTAGTCCTGTCCCGAGGATATCGGGGTATCCCAGGACACATACACCATACTGATGTATACCCTTTATGGTTTAGTCCTGTCCCGAGGATATTGGGGGTATCCCAGGACACATACACCATACTGATGTATACCCTTTATGTTTTAGTCCTGTCCCGAGGATATCGGGGTATCCCAGGACACAAACACCATACTGATGTATACCCTTTATGGTTTAGTCCTGTCCCAAGGATATCGGGGTATCCCAGGACACTTACACCATACTGATGTATACCCTTTATGGTTTAGTCCTGTCCCGAGGATATCGGGGGTATCCCAGGACATATACACCATACTGATGTATACCCTTTATGGTTTAGTCCTGTCCCGAGGATATCGGGGGTATCCCAGGACATATACACCATACTGATGTATACCCTTTATGGTTTAGTCCTGTCCCGAGGATATCGGGGGTATCCCAGGACACATACACCATACTGATGTATACCCTTTATGGTTTAGTCCTGTCCCGAGGATATCGGGGGTATCCCAGGACACATACACCATACTGATGTATACCCTTTATGGTTTAGTCCTGTCCCGAGGATATCGGGGGTATCCTAGGACACATACACCATACTGATGTATACCCTTTATGGTTGAGTCTTGTCCCGAGGATATCGGGGTTTATCCCAGGACACATACACCATGCTGATGTATACCCTTTATGTTTTAGTCCTGTCCCGAGGATATCGGGGGGTATCCCAGGACACATACACCATACTGATGTATACCCTTTATGGTTTAGTCCTGTCCCGAGGATATCGGGGGTATCCCAGGACACATACACCATACTGATGTATACCCTTTATGGTTGAGTCCTGTCCCGAGGATATCGGGGGTATCCCAGGACACATACACCATACTGATGTATACCCTTTATGGTTTAGTCATGTCCCGAGGATATCGGGGTATCCCAGGACACTTACACCATACTGATGTATACCCTTTATGTTTCAGCCTTTTCCCGAGGAAATCAGGGATGCCCAACGACACATACACCATACTGATGTATACCCTTTATGGTTTAGTCCTGTCTCGAGGATATCAGGGGTATCCCAGGACACATACACCATACCGATGTATACCCTTTATGGTTTAGTCCTGTCCTGAGGATATCGGGGGTATCCCAGGACACATACACCATACTGATGTATACCCTTTATGGTTTAGTCCTGTCCCGAGGATATCAGGGTATCCCAGGACATATACACCATACTGATGTGTACCCTTTATGGTTTAGTCCTGTCCCGAGGATATCGGGGTATCCCAGGACACTTACACCATACTGATGTATACCCTTTATGTTTCAGCCTTGTCCCGAGGATATCGGGGTTATCCCAGGACACATACACCATGCTGATGTATACCCTTTATGGTTTAGTCCTGTCTCGAGGATATCAGGGATGCCCAAGGATACATACACCATACTGATGTATACCCTTTATGGTTTAGTCCTGTCCCGAGGATATCGGGGTATCCCAGGACACATACACCATACTGATGTATACCCTTTATGGTTTAGTCCTGTCCCGAGGATATTGGGGGTATCCCAGGACACATACACCATACTGATGTATACCCTTTATGTTTTAGTCCTGTCCCGAGGATATCGGGGTATCCCAGGACACATACACCATACTGATGTATACCCTTTATGGTTTAGTCCTGTCCCAAGGATATCGGGGTATCCCAGGACACTTACACCATACTGATGTATACCCTTTATGGTTTAGTCCTGTCCCGAGGATATCGGGGGTATCCCAGGACATATACACCATACTGATGTATACCCTTTATGGTTTAGTCCTGTCCCGAGGATATCGGGGGTATCCCAGGACATATACACCATACTGATGTATACCCTTTATGGTTTAGTCCTGTCCCGAGGATATCGGGGGTATCCCAGGACACATACACCATACTGATGTATACCCTTTATGGTTTAGTCCTGTCCCGAGGATATCGGGGGTATCCCAGGACACATACACCATACTGATGTATACCCTTTATGGTTTAGTCCTGTCCCGAGGATATCGGGGGTATCCCAGGACACATACACCATACTGATGTATACCCTTTATGGTTTAGTCCTGTCCCGAGGATATCGGGGGTATCCCAGGACACATACACCATACTGATGTATACCCTTTATGGTTTAGTCCTGTCCCGAGGATATCGGGGGTATCCCAGGACACATACACCATACTGATGTATACCCTTTATGGTTTAGTCCTGTCCCGAGGATATCGGGGTATCCCAGGACACATACACCATACTGATGTATACCCTTTATGGTTTAGTCCTGTCCCGAGGATATCGGGGGGTATCCCAGGACACATACACCATACTGATGTATACCCTTTATGGTTTAGTCCTGTCCCGAGGATATCGGGGTATCCCAGGACACTTACACCATACTGATGTATACCCTTTATGGTTTAGTCCTGTCTTGAGGATATCAGGGATGCCCAAGGACACATACACCATACTGATGTATACCCTTTATGGTTTAGTCCTGTCCCGAGGATATCAGGGGTATCCCAGGACACATACACCATACTGATGTATACCCTTTATGGTTTAGTCCTCTCCTGAGGATATCGGGGGTATCCCAGGACACATACACCATACTGATGTATACCCTTTATGTTTCAGTCCCGTTCTGAGGATATCAGGGATGCCCAAGGATACATACACCATACTGATGTATACCTTTAATGTTTCAGCCCCGTCCCGTGGATATTAGGGATGCCCAAGGACACATACACCAAACTGATGTATACCTTTAATGTTTCAGCCCCGTCCCGAGGATATCAGGGATGCCCATGGACACATACACCAAACTGATGTATACCTTTAATGTTTCAGCCCCGTCCCGAGGATATCAGGGATGCCCAAGGACACATACACCATACTGATGTATGCCCTGGGAGGGACCCACAACCTGTTCTCAGTGTTCGTTCTCATCAGCTACTTCCTGTCTAACCACCCCAGTCTCCCGACGTGTAAAGAGATCACAGATGTTGTCAGGTAATCAAGATATATGGATAAACTACTCATCTTTCCATCGATCCATTGTCATCTTTATTGATACAATTGATATTTTTACTTCTACAAAACAACTGAACCAATTTTGATAAATGGTTTTGCTGAAAGTAACTTCCATGTGAAAGAAATTGATTAATGATTATGACCTAATAGAAAATAGGGTCAAAATGATCAAGTTTTCTGAAATGTTTAGTTCCTTTTAGTTGTTTTTGTTTAATCACTTTTCAGGGGTGCATTCGGGAAGAAAGAGGAGGTAGATGATTCCGAAGAAAAAAAGGAGGAGGGGTCTAAACTTGAGGTGAAATTCCTCAGTTTTACGACGTTTTACTATGTGGTAGGTACTTTTATATATGAGACAATGAAGTTTTTTAATGGGAGTGTTTTGTTGATAAAAGATAAGCCACTGGCTACAATGAATCATTCTGATTTTCTGTATCTATTTCATTGACAGGTATTCCTGGCGATGTCTGTGATGGGAACTCTCTTCCATGGTTACTTTTTTGCATTCCATCTGCTTAACATTGTCAACAACAATCAACTCTTAAGTGGGGTCATTAAAGCTGTCACTCAAAATGGTAGGTCAAGGTCGTCACTCAAGTTCATATTATTTTTGGTTCCTTCCTGGCTTTGCATTTCTCTAAACTTCTTTTTGATATTCTGCATTGCCATTAATTTGGTGCTGTCTCCTGGAATGACTGAAGATTTGTGAATGTTTCTCACAAAACAAAACCTAATTGTTGCTTTTCTGTATCAAACTACCATGGTATATTGAAATGTTGCTAAAGTGTGTGTATTTTTGTGCAGGTATTTCGTTGCTATGGGTGGCTATCCTAGGTATGATTGTGATATATATCTATGCCTTGATTGGGTTTGCCCTACTGAGGGAGTTCTTCACCCCCGGGGACTATCTGTACTGCACGAATCTGTGGCAGTGTACAATTACCGTCATGAGATACGGCCTTATAGGGGACATGTTTGAGGTGAGTTTAAACAAGCATACCGGAATATATCGTGATAGTCAAGAGAAACAAAATACTTAAAATAATAAAGGATGTGTGCATGTTTTGAATTTTAGCTACTAAGGTTAAACTGTATGTGAATTGTAAACCACAATTAATAGTGCATTAATGCACAATGATTGAATTTCATAAATTTTCATAAAAAAATTTGTGCTGCGACTATAAAAAAACGCTTTGATTGTCTATAAACTGGGAAAAAATTAATTGCACCTACCAGTTAATTTGATGAAATAAATTCCAAACTTTGACTGTTTCTGTTTCCATGTGTTTTACAGACAATACAACAGACAGAGTTAAGGAACACGTTTGAATATTTCTGGCCTCTAGTATTGTATCATGTGTCCTTCTTCATCTTCATCACAACCATCGGTCTTAACATCATTTTCGGTATCATTGTGGACACCTTCTCCGAGCTCAGGGATCTCAAGGTTAGTACACCAAAACCGTCCATGTGTAAAAACGTTTTAATTTGTAGGATCATTAAGTTTTGAAAAAACAAGAACAACTTTTATTTGATACTTTTAGCACTCAATTTTATCTGTAACCAGTGTCCTGTTATAAAATTTAATTGTGAAATATGGCGATGGAAACATCTTACCAGCAGTCCAAAACCTCAAGGTCACAATGTTTAGGCCTAGACTGTATATTGAGGTGGGGCAGATTTCAAGCGATGGTTGATGTTTTTTTCTCTAGGAACTCCAGCTTTCCTTTATCCACAAGAACCTGACTCATCATTGACCATTGTTGCTATATCTTTTTACCATTTGTGACATTATGAATGTTATTTTTTACACGGTAAGCTATTGTTTGTGTGTTTGTAGTGGAGGACAGAATCTGATATGAAGGATGTGTGCTTCATCTGTAGTAGGAACAGCTACGACTTTGAACACACAGGAAAGGTAGGTCAACAACAAACCTCATGTTGTCTACAGTAAAACATGGTAATAACGAACCTCTGGAGACAACAAAATCACTTTCTTACAAGCATAGTTCATAATACACATATTACAGACATCTTGGGAATGAAAATTACAATTAAAATTAGAATTTATTGTGTTCGTTATAAATGTATTTTACTATAAACCTGTTTCATCTAAAATTTGGCGGTCAACTGTCCTGTAAGCAACAAGGTTAATCTGATACCAACTTGTGTGAATTACAGGTTCCTAAAAAGAGTAAGATTATCTGATTTCTGATTCTTTCTTCAGAGGCCTAGACATCAAAAACTATTATTGCTTAGAAACAATCTCTTCAAGATCTTTAGCTAAATTTTCATGATATTTGGCTAAAAGTTATATTTTAAGTGTTGCTCAAGTAAGAGTTAATGTATGTGTACCAAATCATTTCCAACTCAAGTGGACATTCCTTGTTCAGTCTTTTGTTGACCGTCTGCTGTGATTTTGTAGGGATTTGACATCATCTCGTTCAGTCATTTGTTGACCATCTGTCCGTTTGTAGGGATTTGACCACCATGTGAGAAATGAACACAATATGTGGGCATATGTGTTCTTTCTTATCCACCTTGACGATGTTAAGACGAGCGACTACACTGCCATGGAACTCTATGTCAGTAAATATGTTGAGGAAGAAAACTATGATTTCTTTCCAATGAACCGTGCCCTCTGTCTGTCCAGTATAGATGTAGATTCCACTGAGTCGAAGATCGACGAACTGCTACAACAAGTGACAACCATCGCCAACAAACAGAAACAAGAGGTAGATCATTCATATCATTACTACTCATTCTTTCACATTTTATTCATTTTTGCAGTGGGAGGCCATTTACAATAATTGCTATAGTAATGATATACAGAATATGTCATTTGATGGCAGTCAAATTTATTCCAAATTTTCTTGCATAAAAGCACTAAATTGAGAATGGTACTTCTGAAATATATATGCTTACAGTATATGGAAGATATATCTTCTAGGACTTGTCTCACTCTGTTACTATGACTATTAAACCATGTTTCTATTTTTCTTTGTACAGGAGGCAGACAAAAAGAGGAAGGTGGAAAAACTCAAACAGAAGCGATGGCAAGAGAAACATCGTCAGTTTATGTTTGGTATATCTACTGAGGACATTCACCGTGAAGGAGGAGGAGACACAGACACATTACTGGGGATCCCCATGGGCCACCAGCGTCAGCGGTCCCGGCCCTCCAGTATCGTAGAAGGACCTACTGCCAGTCGGACACCTCCCAGATCAGCTATGGCAAGTTTACGCCCGTCATCCATGGGTGATTTCAGTGATTTACCCCCTCCTCCACCTCCAATAATTAAAAAAACAGACAGTCTTCAAACCGTGCCAGAAAGTTTGTTTGCTCCAGGACTGCCACTAGGTATGGACGGACAGAGGAGGTTACTTGGTGACATGTCGGAGGAAGAAGACAGAGGATCAGATTCCGACTCCATGGATAGTCTAGATGGAGAGTTCACCCTCGCTCAGGACGATCCTCCTTCCCCTCCAAGCACACCTCCGCGTCCTCCTCGTAAGCGAGCTCTCTCAGTACCCAAAGTACAAACTCCAACACATTTAGATGATGACAGTGAAGATGATGGTACGCGATGTTAATGTACTGTTATTATCTTCTTGTGAACATTGTAATATCGACCTTCCTGTCTGTTATATGGCTCAATTGTTTATGTTACATGCCTTAATCCATACAATCAGTTCAAAACTGATCATTCATATTTTCATTGGACACTCATTGATTATATCAGAACTTTAAGTTAAAACATTGGTATGTGTGATTTTTGTATCTCAACTGTGGGAATTCATGAGTACATATAATTAATTCATTAGTAGGCGAGATATTTGTATCTTTATAGACCATTCATTGTCAGTTATAGTTTTTGAGCTTGAAACTTTAGAAAGTATATGAGATCTTTATCTTTTTAGGCCATTTTGTGGTCATTTTGGCATGGGCATTAAGTACTTATAGTGATGGGGCATTGATTAATTACTTATAGGACTGATACACATGATTGGTTTTCCTTACACTTTCATAATAGACTGACATTGCTTTGCAAAATCTTTTGTCACAAAGAGAAGTGGTTCTGATAACTAGGTAGTCAAAACAGTCCTCAAATAGCTTATGTAAATGCACCTTTGTGTAAGCCTCCTTACTGGTATGCAGTTCTCATTTATCAAAAATTAGCAATATTCCTGCATGTTAGATGTTTATTCCTAGCTAATTTAGCAATATCTATACCTTAAAGATGCTTGCACTCCTAAATAATATGTGGCTTTAGTGTGTGTCTCTATCTTGTGTCCCTATATATCATAGCTGATATCCATTTGTAACTCATTAAGCACACTGATTGACAAGTGTCTCTATACGCTGATTAGTTAGTGTCCCTACACACTGAGTGGCTAATGTCCCTACACACTAGGTGGCTAGTGTCCCTACACACTAAGTAGCTAGTGTCCCTACACGCTTAGAAGCTAGTGTCCCTACACACTGAGTGGCTAGTGTCCCTACACACTGAGTGGCTAGTGTCCCTACACACTGAGTGACTAGTGTCCCTACACACTGAGTGGCTAGTGTCCCTACACACTGAGTGGCTAGTGTCCCTACACACTGAGTGGCTAGTGTCCCTACACACTGAGTGACTAGTGTCCCTACACACTGAGTGGTTAGTGTCCCTACACACTGAGTGGCTAGTGTCCCTACACACTGAGTGGCTAGTGTCCCTACACACTGAGTGGCTAGTGTCCCTACACACTGAGTGGCTAGTGTCCCTACACACTGAGTGGCTAGTGTCCCTACACACTGAGTGGCTAGTGTCCCTACACACTGAGTGGCTAGTGTCCCTACACACTGAGTGGCAAGTGTCCATAGAGTGGCTAGTGTCCCTACACAATGAGTGGCTAGTGTCCCTACACACTGAGTGGCAAGTGTCCCTACACACTGAGTGACAAGTGTCCCTACACACTGAGTGACTAGTGTCCCTACACACTGAGTAGCAAATGTCCCTATACACTGAGAAGCTAGTATCCCTACACACTGAGTGGCTAATGTTCCTACACACTGAGTGGCTAATGTCCCTATACTCTAAATGGCTAGTGTCCCTACACACTGAGTGGCTAGTGTACCTACACACTGAGGGGTTTGTGTCCCTACACACTGAGTGTCCCTACATAATGAGTAGCTAGTGTCCCTACACACTTAGCTTATCTCCCTACACACTGAGTGGTTTGTGTCCCTACACACTGTGTGGCTAGTGTCCCTACACACTGAGTGGCTAGTCTCTCTACACACTGAGTGGTTAGTGTCCCTACACACTGAGTAGCTAGGGTCCCTACACGCTGAGTAGCTAGTGTCCCTAAACACCGAGTAGCTTGTATCCCTACACACTGAGTGACCAGTGTCCCTACACACTGAGTTGCTAGTTTCCTTACACGGTGAGTGGCTAGTGTTCCTACACACTCAGTGGCTAGTGTCCCCATACGCTGAGTGACTAGTGTCCATACACACTAAGCCCTACAAACTGAGTGGCTAGTGTCCCTACACACTGATTTACTATTGTATGTATGTATGTACACACTGAGTAGCTAATGTCCCTACACACTGAGTAGCTAGTGTCCCTGCACACTGAGTAGTTAGTGTCCCTACACACTGAGTGGCTAGTGTCCCTACACACTTATTTACTAGTGTATGTACACACTGAATAGCTAATAACTCTACACACTGAGTCGCTATTGTCCCTACACACTGAGTAGCTAGTGTCCCTTCACACTGATTTACTAGTGTATGAACACACTGAGTAGCTAATGTCCCTACACACTGAGTGGCTAGTGTCCCTGCACACTGAGTGGCTTGTATCCCTACACACTGAGTGGCTAGTATCGGTACACACTGAGTGGCTAGTGTCCCTACACACTGAGTGGCTAGTGTCCCTACACACTGAGTAGCTAGTGTCCCTACACACTGAGTGGCTAGTGTCCCTGCACACTGAGTAGCTAATGTCCCTACACACTTAGTGGCTAGTGTCCCTACACACTGAGTGGCTAGTGTCCCTACACACTGAGTAGCTAGTGTCCCTACACACTGAGTGGCTAGTGTCCCTGCACACTGAGTAGCTAGTGTGCCTACACACTGAGTGGCTAGTGTCCCTATAAACCGAGTTTCTAGTGTCTGTACATACTGAGTAGCTAATGTCCCTACACATTGAGTAGCTAGTGTCCCTACACACTGAGTCGCTAGTGTCCCCATATGCTGAGTGGCTAGTGCCCCTTCACACTGAGTTTCTAGTATCCGTACACACTGAGTAGCTAATGTCCCTACACACTGAGTAGCTAATGTCCCTACACACTGAGTTATTCCCTACACACTGAGTGGCTAGTGTCCCTGCACACTGAGTAGCTAGTGTGCCTACACACTAAGTGGCTAGTGCCCCTTCACACTGAGTTTCTAGTACCCGTACACACTGAGTGGTTAGTGTCCCTACACACTGAGTAGCTAGTGTCCCTGCACACTGAGTAGCTAGTGTCCCTACACACTGAGTGGCTAGTGTACCTACACACTGAGGGGTTTGTGTCCCTACACACTGAGTGTCCCTACATAATGAGAAGCTAGTGTCCCTAAACACTGTGTGGCTAGTGTCCCTACACACTGAGTGGCTAGTCTCTCTACACACTGAGTGGTTAGTGTCCCTACACACTGAGTAGCTAGGGTCCCTACACGCTGAGTAGCTAGTGTCCCTAAACACCGAGTAGCTTGTATCCCTACACACACTGAGTGTGACCAGAGTGTCCCTACACACTGAGTTGCTAGTTTCCTTACACGGTGAGTGGCTAGTGTTCCTACACACTCAGTGGCTAGTGTCCCCATACGCTGAGTGACTAGTGTCCATACACACTAAGCCCTACAAACTGAGTGGCTAGTGTCCCTACACACTGATTTACTATTGTATGTACACACTGAGTAGCTAATGTCCCTACACACTGAGTAGCTAGTGTCCCTGCACACTGAGTAGTTAGTGTCCCTACACACTGAGTGGCTAGTGTCCCTACACACTTATTTACTAGTGTATGTACACACTGAATAGCTAATAACTCTACACACTGAGTCGCTATTGTCCCTACACACTGAGTAGCTAGTGTCCCTTCACACTGATTTACTAGTGTATGAACACACTGAGTAGCTAATGTCCCTACACACTGAGTGGCTAGTGTCCCTGCACACTGAGTGGCTTGTATCCCTACACACTGAGTGGCTAGTATCGGTACACACTGAGTGGCTAGTGTCCCCATATGCTGAGTGGCTAGTGTCCCTACACACTGAGTAGCTAGTGTCCCTACACACTGAGTGGCTAGTGTCCCAGTGTCCCTACACACTCAGTGGCTAGTGTCCCTACAAACTGAGTAGCTAATGTCCCTACACACTGAGTGGCTAGTGTCCCTGCACACTGAGTAGCTAGTGTGCCTACACACTAAGTGGCTAGTGTCCCTATAAACCGAGTTTCTAGTGTCTGTACACACTGAGTAGCTAATGTCCCTACACAATGAGTGACTAGTGTCCCTACAAACTGAGTAGCTAGTGTGCCTACACACTGAGTGGCTAGTGTCCCTGCACACTGAGTAGCTAGTGTGCCTACACACTGAGTGACTAGTGTCCCTGCACACTGAGTAGCTAGTGTCCCTGCACACTAAGTGGCTAGTGTCCCTATAAACCGAGTTTCTAGTGTCTGTAAACACTGAGTCGCTAGTGCCCCTTCACACTGAGTTTCTAGTATCCCTACACACTGAGTGGCTAGTGTACCTACACACTGAGGGGTTTGTGTCCCTACACACTGAGTGTCCCTACACAATGAGTTTCTAGTAGCTAGTGTCCCTACCCACTTAGCTTATCTCCCTACACACTGAGTGGTTTGTGTCCCTACACACTGTGTGGCTAGTGTCCCTACACACTGAGTCGCTAGTGCCCCTTCACACTGAGTTTCTAGTACCCGTACACACTGAGTAGCTAGTGTCCCTACACACTGAGTGGCTAGTGTCCCTACACACTGAGTGGCTAGTGTCCCTGCACACTGAGTAGCTAGTGTCCCTACACACTGAGTTGCTAGTGTCCCCATACGCTGAGTAGCTAGTGTGCCTACACACTAAGTGGCTAGTGCCCCTTCACACTGAGTTTCTAGTGTCCCTACACACTGAGTGGTTAGTGTGCCTACACACTGAGTGGCTAGTGTGCCTACACACTGAGTGGTTAGTGCCCCTTCACACTGAGATTCTAGTATCCGTACACACTGAGTAGCTAGTGTCCCTACACACTGAGTGGTTAGCGTCCCTACACACTGAGTGGTTAGTGTCCCTAAATAGGAATATATATAGGAATAAGATACCTTTACCTTTTTCTAGAGTTATCCCGATTTGTTGCAAAAGAAATGGGTTAGGAGGGGGTATAATTTGGCCTCCTAAGAAAACAGTTCTAGTTATATCACATCCTGACTTTTACTTGATTACATCAAAAAAATATATGCAATATTTTTGATTTGCCTAAAATAAGATTTGTTCACCTAAATCATAAAACTTCCAATATTTCCAGACATTTATCAAGTTTTTGTTTTTGTATCAGACCGACATAAAATATCTAATTTTGCCATGATGTTGACAAAATATTTGAGAGTAAAAGAGATATGGGTGTTGACTGCTAGTTTCTAAACAAACAGGCTGCATGATTATTATGATTATTATGTTATTGGTTGTCTTGATTCTGATTTTGTAGTAACATTTATCATCATGACATAATGTAACAGTTCAAAATTATATACCTGATAGGCTTAGATTTCATTTAGATTAGTTTTTTGTCATTTTTAAGAAAAACGTTATCGATGAATGGATAGGTCAACATTGAGGGTGTATAGTTTTGTCCGTCCATCTTTCCCAATTAGTTTCTGAAATAGAAATCATGAGGATGTAATTATTGATGATTTCGCCTTCAGTCAGCCTTAATTAATCATGACACATTACGGCCCCTTGTTCAATATAAAAAAAATCCTGAAAGCTGTTGGATGCAAATTCCATTAATGCCCTATGATATTACAAACTATCCTATTATCACTATCCACAATGATGGATCTATCATTGTGAGAAAAGTAAGAGTTAATTTGTATGTAGCTTTTATGAAGATATTATATGTATATATAATCATTTAATATATATAAACAGAGAATATCACTTTATTGTCATATTATTGTATACATTTATATATACTCCATGTGATATTTGGACCAGGGGTAGGAGATGTGCAATGTTATCTATGTAATGATAATTATTACTTATCATTTAAAACTATTATTAATATATTGGTGTGAATTGAAGTTATAGAAATAATATATACAGGTTTTCTATCTTGATGTACATGTATCTTGGTACAAAACCATGATATTTGAAACTAATAAGGGTGTCAAATTGGACATCATTATTACCTACCGAGGTATTGTAATGCATATAGTGAATTATAAACTAATGTTATACATTTACTGAATACATGTAGTTGTTCAAATTCGCAGTGTAAAATTTGTAACTTATTTGCGGTGGTTTATTTTTGGGAATCACCTCTGTAGCTTTGGAAACATCATTCAGGTAATATCATGTGATATATAAAAACATGATTTTTTTAACAATTTCTGGAGGTTTTAATTTTCGTGAATAAGGGTTAATCCTCACATATATTATCAACTATAAAGTACTTAGCTATTGTTGTACGCCCAGGTGATGTATATCCTTGTTGTCGTACTTAGCTATTGTTGTACGCCCAGGTGGTGTATATTTTTGTTGTCAGATGATAACATGTTTTATCACAGAAAATGGTGGAATAACATCCATTTTTATTGCCTTATCACAAAATATCATCACCCTGCAGTTATCATGGTTGACTATCGAGTTCAGCAGTATAGTTAGTACATATATGGAACTCTTGCGTCACGTTTTCATGTGTTGAACTCTTGTGTCACGTTTTCATGTGTGGGACTCTTGTGTCACGTTTTCATGTGTGGAACTCTTGTGTCACGTTTTCATGTGTGGAATTCTTGTGTCACGTTTTCATGTGTGGAACTCTTGTGTCACGTTTTCATGTGTGGAACTCTTGTCTTGGTCCCACACAGAGTTACCTGCTCCTGATGGACCTGATAGGGATACTGACAGTATTTGTTAACGTTGGTAAAGCAAAGTGTGATGTAATGTGTGATTTTCTCACGAAAACCGACGATACTACAATGACAGTGATACTTGGTCACAGGAGAAGATAACTCTGCATTATAAAATAAGACGACAGGTGATTTCCGTAAAATATCAACATACAGTCCCGAGTCTAGATTGACAAAACACACAATGTATTGCTGTTTACTAACTTGTTGATTTGTTGCTTTTTTATCCACCGTTTTATACCAATTGACTGATGTATGTCATGTGAGAATCCATCTTGGCACCTGTACATATACATAATCCTATATATTTTTATGACTGTATATAATCATATGCCTCCCATGGTAACATTGTATCAACCATTAATTGATATCTTATTTCGAGAATAAAGTTTATAACTAATGTTCATCATTGTTTTGTCTTTTTGTTTCCATCTGATGTTGGTCGTTTTTACTACCATATTATTTGCCCATGGCAGCTAAAATTGATTCCAAAAAAGAGGGGCATTAATACTAGTGTATGAGGTGTTACTTTTGGACAAAATTTTAGGACTAGTTTCTTTTAATGAAGTCTATATTGTACTACAGTACATCACATGACAGACTACTGGATTTTGATAGGTTTCACACAAAGGTGCAATTTGCAATAATGCTCTGGGATTATATTCTTCAAAATGCACAACACACAAAATTGATGAACAGATAGTTGGAGGGGAAGTGCCATGTTGTTTAATGAAGTATTTTCTTATTTTCAATTGGTTATTCTTGTATAATGTTGATGGTCATGTATGTTAATTAGATCCGAGGAGTTCAGATGTGTATGAAATATTCATCCTTATAGTTGGTGAATGGCACACCCATATGTTGAACAATTCAGGGACAACGTTCAAATTAGATTATCAAACACATTTATTGTAAACTGTGATTATATGTACAGAACATTGCATTATTGATGTACATAAATTAGGTGCAAAATCATATATCATAAAACTTACAATAAGTTAATTTTGTAAAACAAAAACGATAAATCATTAAAAATAAAACCATTAGGTATTATAAATACACTATCACATATATGTACATCAAGTGGCTTACTCTGTGGATAACATGTAATGGTATACAATGAGGTGATGTGACTGAACACATGTAAACAGGAAAACATTTCCTGTCATCTCAAACACTTGATCTGTAAAATAATTAGTATTTTGGGTCGATCCAGACTATATTGTGAAGTAATCACCCGCAGAGTTAGACTGCATTTCAAAATAAGTTGGTCTGTAGCACTTAGTTACATATTAACAATCACACCCAGACATCCAAAATGTCCAAGCTATCACAGTCATTTGTAATGAAGAGATTCGCAGACTTGGATGGAAAAGTTTCCCTATAGATTCCTTTTCTATTGAAGGATTTGTCCAAGTGTTTCCGCAGCCTTAGTTAGGGAATGTATTTTTCAAATTCTCCAGACACCAAGAATGGTCGACCGTCTAGGCAGGCCCTTTACTTATACCAATAACACTATCTTGGTCCCACGTTAAGTCTTTTTGATGGCTTGTGCTGATGTGTAGATCTCTCGTAACTGACGCTTTCTATCGTTATGGCAACCTGACAAAATCAAAAGTAAATGGAATAGAAGGTTTTCATTTTAAAATTGAAAATTCTAAACATTTTTAACTCTCCAATTGTTAAAGTAAAATTTACAGAATATATGTACAATTTGCATAGCTCATTCTATCCCCTGACACAAATGAACTCTTTCTTATTCTACTACTGGAACAGTTCATTATAACATTTTATGGGTCAATAAATTGAATTTTACCTAAGAAAGAGTTAGCTGTGGTGACTGACGTTCCGTTGGTGGTACATTCCATATTGCCATCATCAGCAAGTACAGGGCCGTCGTCCCACAGGAGATCCCAGCCTCCAATCCTCTTCTCTTTACCTGTCAGTCTACAAATCAAAGTCAGGTGTTTTATTGGGAAAACTAATTAACCAAGGTAAGATAAAATAACTGAATAACTCTTTTAACAAGCAAAAAGATTATGCATGTAGGTATGATTTAATGGCATACCTTGAATGCTTTAAACAGAAAATGTTGACCTTTGATATTTGGGTAAAGGCTAGAGTGAACTAGAACACTGACACGTCAGAAAGGGCCCCGCTATGTGTCTGACGTGCTTAAGTGGAAAAGTAGTATTTTGACAACGAATTCTTCCGTGTTAGCTATATGTTGCTAATAAATAATTAATGTCAACATTAATTGGGAAACCGATGATGGTACATTATTATAATTCTTTGGAAAAAGTCTTCCAAGTATTTAACTTGAATCCTGATTCCAAGCTAACATTACATTAAGAGCATACAATTAACTCAAATAAATTTGACCTTGACCTTTGACTTAGTAACCTTGGCCCATGACCTTACCTTTGGACAGTCAACTCCTTGTTTAATTCTGAACAACTTTGCATCATAATGTTATAACAAAATGTTTATCAGTTAAGAGCAACAACATTGTGATTTTTTTAAATGTTAAAATCCAAGATGGCCGATTTTTTAATTTAATTTCAGCCTGAAAAATTACCAAGCAGATCTAGGATGGATGGGGAATCATCATGTAAAATATGGGGAAAATACTCCACTCCCTTCCATCATTAATGTGCAAAAGAAAAAAAACGGACAGACGGACGGACGGACAGACAGACGGACAACCTGATTACTATAGGACACCCGCATCTCGATGCGGGGCCCTAATTAGATAATTTGTGTAAGGTAGTACATTCAATAAGATAAACACAAAATCTACAAGAGTGAAAGTTATTACCGGGTGGTACTCAGAAAAGTCTTGCTGGGACTTCAAGTTCCAACTTAACTTAATATTATGAACATTAAATGCTTTCAGCCTTAACTCACCTGTTTTCAAGGTCAAGGACATTCAGAAGGTCATTAAGTAAGCCAAACTTTAGCTCATAATCCTCTTTACCACTAGCCGTTAGAGAAGGCGAGGCATTTATCTCGATGAGCCATCTATTGGACAAATTTGTAATAATGTTAGCATTGCCATAGTAAACAAAGTGAGATTAAATACAACACTATTTCATTGTGTTTTGTTTTCTCTAAGTTATTTCTAATTATTAATTTATAAAAGATATTATTTTAAACAAGAGGCCTAGAGTGCCTGTATCGCTCACCTGGTTGTTTTTTTTTAGAAATTATCACAAAGACTTTTACAATTATAATAATTAACAAAATTGACCCCACAATATTAATTTAAATCCCAACCATATAAGGTACATGCTATAGATACCATACGACTATGAGTGCTATCCAATACTTTGTTTCAGAGAGGAAGTAATTTATATGAAAAGAGTAGCCTAATTGACCATTTCTGCCCCACACCTCAGCCCCAGGGGGTTCAGCCCCATCATTTGTACAATTTCGAATCCCCATCCTGTAAGGATGCTACCATTGCTTTATGAGTGCAGTACCATGCTTAGTTTCAGGGAAGAAGTCGTTTATATGGAAATAGCCAAATTGACCCCTTTTGACCCAACCCCTGAAGCCTGCGGGAGTCAGTCCAATCATTTTTACAATTTTGAATCCCCAATCTGTATAAGGATGCTACCATTGCATTATAAGTGCTATCCCATGCTTAGTTTCAGAGAAGAAAACGGGTGGGGTATGTTGTTGCAGAACAACATTGTGGTGTTTTTTATCCCCCCCCTCCTAGAACCAAATGATGCCTTGTGGGATCAATTGGTTTTTGTATTGGCTTGAAAAGTAAATATTTTCAAGTCCGGCGTTTATATTTAATAAACAGCCAATTTCAATCAGTACAAGTCTCTGCTTTGTTTTTGCATGCATTTGGTTCAACAAACTCACCCTCACGACGGTCATGTATAAATGATAATTAAAATAACATTTTAATGTACTTTATACATGCTAGGAGTTGTCGTTAAACATAATCGTATCGTAAGCTTTAGGTGTGAAAGCCATTTTAAATTTCGCGGTTTTTCGGTGATACAGAAGGGGGAGATTGAATTGAAAGCCGCCTCCACCCCCTCCTCCTTCCTTTATTAAATATAAAAACGCCGGACTTGAAAATATTTACGTTTCAAGCCAATATAAAAACCAATTGACCCCACAAGACATCATTTGGTTCTAGGGGGGGGATAAAAAACGCCCCACTTTATAGACACATTCACTAATACAAGACACATTAACATAATACTTAACATGGTATAAAATACAAAAAAAGTTTGAAAGTACAGAATCATAATAACAAAATTGGAAGGAGGAGGGGGTGGAGGCGGCTTTCAATTCAACTTGTTAAAAACGTAACAAATCAAAAAACTGACTGACCTTGAAAAACGTCCTTCGTTTCTTTGTTTCTCTGTCGCAGCTCTGATGCGCATGCGTAATGACTATTATAAATCTCCTACCCATCTCCCCCTTCTGTATCACCCAAAAACCGCAAAATTTAAAATGGCTTTCACACCTAAAGCTTACGGTACGATTACGTTTAACGACAACTCCTAGCATGTATAAAGTACATTAAAATGTTATTTTAATTATCATATATGAAATAGTCAAACTGACCCCTTGGCCCCGCCCCTCAGGCCCTCGGGGCATCAGCCCCACCATTTGTATAATTTTGAATCCCAACCATATAAGGATGCTACCATAACATTATGAGTGCTATCCCATGCTTAATTTCAGAGAAGAAGTCGTTTATATGGAAATAGCCAAATTGACCCCTTTTGTGCCCGCCCCTCAGGCCCCCAGGGGTTCAGCCCCATCATTTGTACAATTTTGAATCCCCACCCTATAAGGATGCTACCATTGCAATATGAGTGCTATCCCATGCTTAGTTTCAGAGAAGAAGACGTTTATATGAAATAGCCAAATTGATCCCTTTGGCCCCGCCCCTCAGGCCCCCAGGGGGTCAGCCCAACCATTTATACAATTTTCAGTCAGTAACCCATAAGGATGCTATCGGTCAAATTTTGTTAAGTTCCAACCAGCAGTTATGGAGAAGAAGTCTATTGTTGACAGACGGACGACGGACGGATGGACAGGCAACGGACGCCACGGTATGGCATATAAGCTCACCTTGGTTCTTCGTACCAAATGAGTTAAAAAAACCAATGACACAAGATTCTTTTTTACCGTTGATGGATAACTTACGGCTTGAGGTCACTGTCCAGTAGAATATCGTAACCATACATCTCAAAGCAGTGTTTGTCGTTGATGATGATCTTCTGAACACTCTGTAGGCCCTTAGTGATGATGTTGTCTATACCTTTGAACACTTTCTTTACCTGAAAAGTTTATCATCATTCTTTGATGACTGTTTTCATGTAAATTATTTCAGCATATTACAGAGTTATCACCATTGCGGGAAGGTATCAATTATGACATCATTATTTTGTGAGTGAATATCACATCATTTTCTCACAAATATATGATGACTGAATATGTATTATTTCAATCAGGATATATCCTGGTATCAAACATACTATACATACTGCTATCACACTTTATATGTCCCTTGTCTACCTCGGTTAAATATTAAATTCATTATTAAAAGGATTTTCTCTAAAACACCAAAAACTTTTGAATTACATTTAGAAGCTACATACACATCTAGTTATATTTCAACTTATTCATTTGAGCTCAATGAAATAATTAACATATACAATTGTAATGAAGTTTATAGATAGTTCAGACTAAAACTGTACCGCCTCTGAGCCGTGTTTAGCAGTGAGGTACTGGCGTAGTCTCATTGTCGACCATTTACAGCCCTTCTCGGGGTCGTAGTCAGGGGCGTTCTTCTGTACCGATACATTCGTCAGATGGACATCTTGGAGCAGCTAAGGAAAACAGGTGACAAGAGAGCCAAACCACTGCACAGGTCTATCTAGTGCTGTAGTCAAATAAAGTTTATTTTGGGAAAATGTTGAAAAAATGTCACTATAAAAACTTTTTGAAATCAATTATAGGACTACATTAGGTCTGATAATGAGAGGATAGGTTACATTATCTATGAAGGTTTCTCTGGACAACCACAAACAAACTGGTCTGTGCTGCTGTGGTTGTGTCTTCACCAGATGGATGTAAGGGGTCAGACACTACAGGAAACAGGACCAGTTTCTGTCTAAGGGGTCAGACACTACAGGAAACAGGACCAGTTTCTGTCTAAGGGGTCAGACACTACAGGAAACAGGACCAGTTTCTGTCTAAGGGGTCAGACACTACAGGAAACAGGACCAGTTTCTTACTGAGGTACATGAGGTTAAGGATACATGCATCTTCTATAGAGTCCAGTGAGAACCTGGTGTTGGAGAAGCGAGCGAAGCCATCTCTGTACAGCCATACCTTCAGGGGATTGTACTGTAAACAATACACCGATAGTCTGATAAAACATTCATGGTTTTATAACGCTTTGGACAAAGTATAGGGAGTTTCAAAACTATGAGGAATTACATATTTATAAACACTACCAGAAGAGAAAAGATTCCTTTTAGTTTTATACAAAAAAATGCACAATCTTCTCAATACGACAAAAATAAGTGATACACTTGACACATATCATGTTTTGTTAGAGAATTTCAAGGCCTGAAGACATCTGCAGCATAGATGAAGTCTTCATGGTCATTTTGCCAATACAGAATTGTCCCTTGATGTACAATGTATACTGCACAACAGTTTATCCTAAAAGATACATCTAATTTAGTAAAGTAATAACGTGATCTACAGAGTGACTTACAGAGACAACAAGAACGTAGATCCTGATGTCAAACTTGCGACCCCCTATAAGGTACGGATTCTCTATGTAGCGTTGTACCACATACGTCTCTGGCACTTCTCGTGTCGTGTCTGTAAGGGGCTGATACTCCCCCTGGTGACAGAAAATGGAAAACAAATTACATTTCTCACGCATCGTTTTTGATACCATCAACAGGCAGCTTATGGAGGTAGAAGAAACCAGAGTATCTGGAGAAAACCACCAGCTTGCAGTCATATCAACATGCTTACATGGGTTATGACGGAATCTGGCTATAATCATCAATACAATCATAATCAGAAATTTACTTCTGTAAAAAATACCTTTGACAACCCCCCCACATAAACCAACACACTAATTTAATAATTGAAAGGTAAGGGGCTTTAAATGAGGGAAAGGACATTTCTTTTTATACTGTACATCATAAGATATGCACTTTTGAAATGTTAATGCTCAAACATTAGTTCAATACAGAGTATAATTTGATGTATGACTATAAGGTCAAGGTCACAGGGTCCTTAAAAACTTGGCCTATTACTATTTTTATCCATTTCTTAATTTGAAAACAAATTTTGACATAATACCAAGGAATTTCAGCTGATCGAGTGCTACCTTTTTCCAGTCGGTGATGTCCTTCAGCCTCCTAAAGAGAAATATCCCCTTTCCCTGAGACTTGGCAGCTGGCTTCATGATCCATGTGATTCCTGGGTTCCTTTTAAACTCCTCCACAAAGATGTGGTACTCAGACTGAAACCGATGTAATATGGGTCATAAAAATATCTACTATTCAAAACAGGATTGAAAAACAATAAAGAAATAGCTAAAAGGAATTGACTATAAAATTTATAATTGTAATGCTTATAAATGAGGATAGATTGCTGATATTGCTCCATCATTTCTATAAGAATGAAAAAGAAAACTTTCCAAAGGTGTGGCTTATACACAGGAAAATACTGTACATTTGAGCTCAAACTAAACTGGGGGCAAACTCCAAATTAAACCATTTCTATCAGACCATTATTGACAAGTGGATGTTTGACATCAAAATTGTGTTGACCAATTGTTTTACTTACAGGTAGTTCATAAGTGGTAGGGTGGAAATCAAAACTGAAAAAATCAAGTGTTAAATCAGGATGGATTCTCACTACTTACCGTAGTTCCACAAGCTTATTTTATAAGCAATACTGGGGAAATTGATCCCCGGGAAATTGTTCTGCTCATAAGTAATTTTTCATAAATTGTGGAATTAAATCCCTGTTAAAGAGTTGTAATAGGCTTAAAAACATAAAAATAAGTTGGATGACAGTATCAGTATGAAATGTTTCCCTTGTACCACAGTATACATTATTGTACTAAATAATGAAATATTTCTAATCAAGATATAAATCACATTTAAAACTTATCTAAAAAGTGCATTTGAAATCCCTCAGACGTACTTTCCGTAATTAAGGTCAACATGGTAACAAATCATAAATATGTAACAGGAGAGGAGAAAATGTAGCGGCCAGACCGGGATTCAAACCTGGGACCTCCGAACACTAGCCGAATGCTCTACCAATGAGCTACATGGCCACTGATGATCGACCCAGTCCAATCCCGCTACTCTCCTCTCTCCTTTTTTAAAGTTTTTGCCTTCGAAGACATATGAGACCCTTACACCACCACCTTGGGTATTTCAAATGGGCTCCAAGTTTGTAACAGGAAAGGAGAAAATGTAGCGGCAAGACCAGGATTCGAACATGAGACCTCTGAACACTAGCCGAATGCTCTTCCAATGAGCTACATGGTCACTGATCATGATGATCAACCCAGTACAATCCCGCTACATATATCTTACCTCAGTCCCTCAGACTTTCCTTGTTCTCTTTCAGTCTGCTTCTTCAGACGTTTCAGATTTTTCACCATCAGATTCTTTCTGGTCAACTGCAAAGTAATGATATAATTATTATAGATGTTTTATAGATACCAGTACTCAGCTTAAACAAAGGTGAAGTCAACTGAACGTTGAAGTAGTTTTGGTTATACAATGTACAAGTATACAGTTTTAGGAAATTGAATTCCTCAGAAGACAAACTTTCAATTGAACTCACCTAATCCTTATCGTTGGAACAGTTTATTGTGAATTCAAAGAGGGTCAAAGAGGGTGATTGTGAATTCAAAGAGGGTGATTGTGAATTCAAAGAGGAAGAGGGTGATTGTGAATTCAAAGAGGAAGAGGGTGATTGTGAATTCAAAGAGGGTCACAAAGGGTGATTGTGAATTCAAAGAGGGTCACAGAGGGTGATTGTGAGTTCAAAGAGGGTCACAGAGGGTGATTGTGAATTCAAAGAGGGTCACAGAGGGTGATTGTGAATTCAAAGAGGGTGATTGTGAATTCAAAGAGGGTGAGTGCAGGGAGCCTTGAAGACATTTTAAATCAACAGTGAGCACTACTTACCTCATAATGGTTACGGAAATGGAGGATTTTCTGGTGTTCATGAAGGAACATAGTGTCATAGTTCTGGTGCAGCCACTCTCGATCACACCAATAAAAATCCCAGTCACCATCACTATAAACAGTAGATATAAAGGGCATCATTTACTGATAACATTTAGGTATTACAGTATTACTACAAAGGAGAAAAATCATATAAAACTGTCAACAATTAGTGAAAATAAGAAATATTAACTGTTATTTAAAAGCACTCATTTAGTATAATACAAAACATTAACAGCATTAAAAGTTAATTTGAAAAGCAGATGTACAGTTCAATACCAGACAATGGGAAGATCTATGGCTGACAATACCAGACAATGGGAAGATCTATGGCTGACAATACCTGACTATGGGAAGATCTATGGCTAACAATACCTGACATAAAAAATATTACACAAAGGGACAACATAGCTGGTAGCTGAAACAAAAGAATTGAGCAAAGGGGAGATAATTAATGTCAACAACAGAAATTATAATATTATATAAATGGGAGAGAACAGTCAACATAAGGAATATTACGCAAAAGGGAAATAACCACAGTGAACAGCAGACATACCAGATAAGTGATATTCTAAGGGGAGGTAATCACTGTGAACAGCAGACATACCAGGTAAGTGATATTCTAAGGGGAGGTAATCAGTGAACAGCAGACATATCAGATAAGTGATATTCTAAGGGGAGGTAATCACGGTGAACAGCAGACATACCAGGTAAGTGATATTCTAAGGGGAGGTAATCACGGTGAACAGCAGACATACCACATAAGTGATATTCTAAGGGGAGGTAATTATGGTGAACAGCAGACATACCATGGAAGTGATGTTCTAAGGGGAGGCAATCATTATCAAGATGAAATGTTACAGTATTACTTGAAAAATTAAGAGGAGATAAGTGCTAAATCAAAAAGTCATTAAAAGTTCATGAAAAAAAAAACTAATCACAGAAATCATAACATTATATAAATGGGAGAGAACAGTCAACATAAGGAATATTACGCAAAAGGGAAATAACCACAGTGAAAAGCAGACATACCAGATAAGTGATATTCTATGGGGAAGTAATCAGTGAACAGCAGACATACCAGATAAGTGATATTCTAAGGGGAGGTAATCACGGTGAACAGCAGACATATTAGGTAAGTGATTTTCTAAGGGGAGGTAATCACGGTGAACAGCAGACATACCACATAAGTGATATTCTAAGGGGAGGTAATTATGGTGAACAGCAGACATACCATGGAAGTGATGTTCTAAGGGGAGGCAATCATTATCAAGATGAAATGTTACAGTATTACTTGAAAAATTAAGAGGAGATAAGTGCTGAATCAAAAAGTCATTAACAGTTCATGAAAAAAAACCTAATCACTATATATGGTAGCAATATACATTTTTACGCATAGCGAGGCAATCCTCGTCAAGGACATATAGTGTACAGGGAGACTACTCTCAACATTATAGGCTACCAACAACACGTACAGGGGTCAGAATGACCTAATTTTGATATTGACATAGTGTGCAAAAGAATCTTGACAATTTCTTTTATTGATAGAACTTGGAAAAGACCATTTGACAAAGGGAGTATGGATGGACACTGAACAATACTATATTCCCCGTCCCCCTCCCCCACCCACGGGGATGAGTTGTTGATGAACAAGTGAAGACCAGTAATAACAACAAACATTTATTTACAACATTGATTAAAATCATAAATGAACAGCAGGATATGAATCACGATCCTCATAAATGCATATCTAGATTTAATAAATTATCAGATTTACATAACACACATAATCCATTAAGTCTAGCCCAACACATCAGGTTCCTAATTTGCCCCGAGAGGATCTGACATATTGATCTGTACATTCAATCTCACCTTACTTTGATAATTAAAACACACACAAACATTATCACTGAAAAAAGAAACACTCTGTAAAAGATATGATGCTAAAATTTTAAAACCATGTTTTAAGACACATATCTTAATCAAATTTCAATCATGTTTTTATTTTATAATGGATTAGCATCAGAACAGGCAAGCTTACATCTGGAAATCATTGAATTACCTCTGCAATATAAGGTAAGTGGCTCGTAGGTCTAATTTTTATTTTAGAATTTTACATACAGGTTGATCTTGGGAATGAGAGATCACAAGAAATGTTTTTATTAAAACATGAGTTTATTTAACACAACTAATTCATTATGTATATCAGCTACATAAGAATGTATGATAGTCTACAAAGTGGGAATCATACAACATGAATTTATCTATTATAGGGACAAATTATGTGACAAGTTTACCATCATAGATCAGTTCAGCAGATAGCAATTTGTAAGCTCTTTTCAGTCCATATTTGATTAAATAAGATTCCATGTATTAAGTATATTAAGTGAATAATAATTATTAATTATGAAAAACAATAGCATGTGAGGGTGCAGACATCTTTAGTTTCAGTATAGTAAAAGGTGATTTGCAGATTGTATTTATTAAAACTTCTTGATTAAGTTAAGCCTTTCAACCTGACAGATTTCATTAGAAAGAAATCATGTGTTTTGTTTCATATATCAGCTTTTCGTATATTTTGCTAAATGCATTTTCATTCAATTAAACTGAATGTTACCAACAACTACTTATACAATCATGATTACATAGCTACAGTGTACCAATACCTGCTAATTATTTCAAAGTCTAAGTGATATATAACTCAGTCAAAACTTTATATAACTAGGTGGATGCATTAGCTATATATGATTGTGGAATAATTGTAAACCTATATCTGTCAGATGAAGCTATTTGTTTTTACATCAGATACAACACATCCCTATAGCCTCTTAATAAAAAAAAAACCCACACACAACACTAACATTCAGTAGCAGTCATCTTCAAGAGACTATTTTGGTTTTTGTTTGGTTATTATATTGTTTTCTATAATCAAATTTTGTATTTTGCATACAAATGCAACCTCCTAGCTCGAGGCTATTCAAATTACTCTGGACTAGCAACCAAACTTTTGAAGTTATACAAACTAATCAGATGTAGCAATCAACAATGGCTCACAAGGAACGATAACTCTGACCGTAAGAGAAGACAATTCAGCAGAGCAGAAATCCATTTCATATGCTGAACAGATTTTAACACATTTAATAATAACCTATAAATATTAACATGTACCTACATAACACACAAATATATGTTCACTCAAGCCAAACAGCATATATACTGGTATATTGATTGACCTTCAAGCACACAAAATGATACAAATTTACAAAAGGTGAAGGTCACACATTTGCTGAATGTGAAGGTCAAATGTTTGTTACGGAGTGAAATGTTATTTATTAAGTAGAAAGATGCTTTGTTATAAGATAATAAAATGTCAAACACATGTTCCAGGTGATGTCACGCGCTTGTTACAAAGTGAAAGTCATATAGTAGTTCAAGGTGAAGGTCAAATATCTGTTACAAGGTGAAGGTTGCATGATAGTTCAAGGTGAAGGTCAGATGCATTATATTGTTGGATGCAATATAAAACCTTACCTGTTTCTCTGAATTGGGGGAACTGGTTGATAACTGGAAAGAATTAGGGTGTCAAAAATACATTTGTGATAATAAAGATACAGAATCCCTTTGCTTAGATCTCGGCCTGAATTAGACCACAGGATGTGTTTAATTATCTTATAAAAAACAAAATAACTTCTGTGATGAAACTTAAAATCCCAAGGAAAAAATAACAAAATCATGAAAATTAAAGAGACATATGATACCATGTGAAAAAGTCTGAAGGAATACTAATCTACTACCAAGTAGGTCAATTAAGGATGGCCTCCCCTGTATGAAAATGTACAATATACTGATCATGTTAATTTATGACCTTGATGAAAATACCAGTACAATAACTAACAAAATCTGTGATTAACACCTAAGATAGATAATATAATTACATGTTATTATATATCTTATGTTCTATATAAAATACAGTGCCAGTCATTATAACATAAATGTGATATATAAAAACATGACAATAAGATCATCTCATGCAGGTGATGTGTACCTAAACAAGCATGCTGATTAGCGTGTCAAATGTCTTCAATATTTAAATATAAACTTTATTTATTTTACATTGATTGCAAACAAGTTATACAACTTATACAAATCACTTTCATAGTTGAAAGGCGAGTGACTTAACCACTACACCTCTTCAGGATCTGGATACCCACTAAGGTTGTTACATGGTGACAATAAAAGATTGCATGCCATGATGATATGGCAGTGAACATATGTCAATTTATCCCACTTTGATAATCATCAAATCTCCAACTTTGAATTACACATGTAGATGTATCCCATTTAAGAAATGAAAAATCCATACATGCATGCACATTTTATTCAGAATATGCTTAACTTTTGAGTACCTTTTCTATCACATTAATAATAAAGATTTAAAAAACAAGTCTAAATTTGAATAGATCCTCTTTTTAGATCAATAACTTCAGCAGAATGGTCTCTAGGACAACCTGTGTCTTCGGCTTTGTTAGGTTGTAAATATACAAATGTACACTTATTCAAGAGGTCAAATGTAAGTAAATAAATTCTTTTGTTCTGCTTACTTTTATCCACTCTAACTCAAATTTTAGAAAAACAAGTTAATCATAGTCTAGAATGATCTTACTTGGCAACATACTACTTTCCCTGACAACACATGTGCCTGCATGATGATAAGGAATCAAGTGGATGTTTGAAATGTAAGCATTTCTTGAAAAGCATTTAAATTTGAAATTTTCTAAGAATCACAAAAAATTATTTTCAAGACACCTGAAATTGGTTTTTAGTGTCATTAAGGACTTGATAAAAACTTAACACCATCACTTTCTATGTATGATATTTACCATAATCATTAAAACCATTAGAGGGAAATTCTAATATCTTTTTATGATTTACAAGACATTGTAAACATCAAACTTACACACAGTACTATAACCATTTCAGTCCTGCAACCTTAAATACACCATAAAATGTAATTGCAATTATGTTTTACAACTATTTACTGATAAACTAGAAGACATTGATCTACATGTAAAATGTCGAGCATTGATTACACATGTATATATGGTTAAATAATCAGCATATATGTATAACATAGATATATAGATCAGGATACTGTAGATATAAATCAAAGTAATCTATTAAATATAGAATATTTAACAGCAAGAAAGTGTATAGTATACAGGTACAGTTTATATACAAAGGATGGGTGAATTTGGTCCGTTAATTTTGTCAACCAGATGGAAATATGAAGAGAAATATATAATGACAGAGCTGAAAGGAACAAGATTAAGAAAGAAATATTGACACAATAAATAAGTCTGTGCTGAATGAATGGACACCATAATTATATGGGACATTTCTAATACAGATATATCTACATTTTACATGCATACATGTTTATCGGTATATTGGTACTAAAGCGGCCATATAGGTAGTTCTGATAGCGCAGGACTCACCCAAATCTGTTGGGAACCCCGCCCGATTGTTGCTGGGGTCCCACGGGCTGGGGGGGCACAGTTGGTTTAGTACTGGAACCATTGACAAAAGTCAAAATTTAAGTACTTACAGATATTTCCTGACAATAGCCAATTCAAAATCAAAGTACTTACAGATATTTCCTGACAATAGCCAATTCAAAATCATCAAATACGTAAAGATACCATTGACAAAAGTCAAAATCAAAGTACTTACAGATATTTCCTGACAATAGCCAATTCAAAATCAAAGTACTTACAGATATTTCCTGACAATAGCCAATTCAAAATCATCAAATACGTAAAGATAGTTCCAATCAAAAGAATATCAAAGTAAAGCGATATTAACACTTACAAATTCTCAGCAGTTTCCTTTTATTTATGAAAGTGATGAGTGGATGGTTTAGAAATGCGTTAGAAATTGGCCATCATTATAATTTTATATGAAGCAATCAAGGAATTGTTCTATTCTAAATCCTAAATCTACACTAGACTTCATCTGGATGTTCATAAGGCAAAGCGGACATGTTTAAATGTTATGTGCCAGTAACACAGCTTTTTAGTACCTAATGATGTAGCCAGTTTACTCAATTTTTTACAGTATGCAGAAGTCTTTCTAATCTAGAGTTTAGTGTGTGTTGACAGCTAATGCCAAAGCGGCCATGTTTGTTTGAAGCCTGTGCCGTAACTCACCCAATCCTGTTGGGGACCCCTGCTGACGGTTGTTGGGGCCCCGCAGGCTGAGACGATACTGTCGGTTTTATACTGTGTATAACACGCAATATTCATTAAAAACAAATCCAATTGTGTGGTGTGACAATAATGATATTAATTCACAAACTATGGCCCATCCGACTCTGGCCTTGACAAAACCTAAATCAAATTTCAAATTGTCAAAGTCAGGCTTCAAGGCCAAAAGAAATAAGGACTAAAATAAATATTACAAAATCTTCCTGTTGTTTGATAATTTCAATACAGTTATCACAAAACTCACAGTTACTTAAATCAATGATTTTTTGCTGTTGCGTTGCAATTTCTAATACAAAAACTTAAATAAATAAGTGCATGGCAAACAAATATCACTTGTATATCTAAATCAGAAATTAAGTTTCACATCGAAAGGGGAACAAAATTCATCTAGAAAATATAACATTAAACTTAGCATTTGGTTTTGTATTATAACCAGTTAAAAAGATAATTTAACTTCAAAATAGACACATGTACATATTTATAAGTAATACAAAACACCTTCAGAATTTTTTATCAGTTCAGCAAGGCAGAAAAGCTGTTTACCTGATATAAGGTACGTGCATTTAAAAAAAAAATCACAAAGCAGGTATTGGCTACATATACAGGGTAATCATTTAATTTTTATGGTATTAATTCACGTTAATGCTTGCTTTTCAGGTGTAATTAAAACTTTCAAGAATTAATCATAATAAAATTAATTATTTCAATTTTTATTCCAAGTCTATATATCTAGACATAAAAGGTTGTTTCAAGATACAATTAAAAGTATTATTAAAACTGTTTTTGATAATTAATTCTATTGTAATTTTGTTGCCCCAAGTAAACTTGGTTTATCATTATAATATACATATACAAATATCATTACTACTGTACTGACCCAATAAGTGTCAACATCCATATAACACCCCTCCCCATTTTTGAGGCCTTAATTTCACTTTACCTCAAATTAAATGCAAACTGAAAATACAAAAACCATGTATGATTCCTTTGATTTCTGTTGCTAATTGATTTATGGCTAACTTTGAGCAATAATTTTATGAAAGACTAGTCCAAATTTGGCGCTATAAGGCGCCCCTTATCTTTTTCATTTTTTTAAAATGTTCTGGGCACTTATTGGGTCAAATATGGTATGTATAATTATCCCCATTACCAGGTAAAGTGGTGCCTCTTTGGTTAGAGAAAAGATGAGTTTATAAGTAATAATATATTGAAATGATTAAAGAGACAAAATACTAAATCCAGTATATAGAATATATGAAGTCATGCATTAAAATAGAGTGTAATGTTTTTATAGATAAACAAATGTTATGTACTGGTAATAATTTACATCAGATACAGAGAGTTGTGTAATCACATGCTGAGGAGATTTAATGCTTCAGAAAATTTATATAAAGATAAGTTTATATCAAATTATAGATCAACAAGGGAGTTTGTGGAAGACCAGTTTACTAGATTAGAAGGTAATAAGGTACCTTGAAATTGTTATTTTGGACAATACTGCCTGGTACCAAAAGAGGTTGAAATGTATGAAAGGATGTTGAGAAGGCCAGCGACTACACATGCTCATTCGCCAGCTAGACAGAAAAGCCGACACTCACCCAGTTTTTCCGCCTGAAGTGGCGGGAGTATTTTGTGTGTTTGACGGAGTAGCACCTGTCGAACTATAACAATTGATAAGTAAGACAATGCCTAGTGATAAATAACTTCTGAAATTGAGACAATGCTAAATGAAACAAGTTACTAGGCTTAATGAAATAATGATACAATGTAGGTAATGAGTTGCTATGGAAACTAAAACAATAATATGTAACATGTTACCATGATAACTAAAACAATGATTTTAAATTGAAATTCCGTAATTTAAGTACAAAACAAGCTGTTGTTGTCATATCCACTGTATTGATAAGTGAAATCTATAGTCAGATTGTTGTACAATTATTCCCAGTAGTTCATCTCTGGATGATGGTGTTAAACTAAACTGATTAAATAAACATGTGCAAAGTTAAGTTGTATATCATCCTTGTAGCTGTTGTCTGGTTTCTATAAAGAAAGTAAATCATGAAACACAGGATTCAATTGTTTTGTTATAAATAGTACCTAACAATGAGGTCAGAAGTAAAATGTCTCATTTTTATAAAGTTGACAATTACAGGAAGAGAAACATTCCTTAATGATAAGGAAGGCTAAGGGGACTCACCCTGTCTTAGTCCCCTTTCCATCTTGAGGTTGGGTCGAGGTTTGGGAGCTGGAACGTAAAACACTCAAAACTCTGCTTTATTCTCATCATTACATGTACATGTTACCTTTGCCACTGAATACACAACTTGTATTCCAATTTCATGTCACCAATTTGTACACATGGAAACAATTGTGAAAGTAGTTTTAAGCCATTCCAATCATTAATGTTCAACCAAACGGAACCAATCATTGGTTTGCCGTCGTCAGTTAAACCAATCTTCAAGGTTAATACATAAAAACACTAAATGATAAACTATAGGAAAGTCAATTACATTCACAAAATCTAACAATATATCCTAGCTGGTACGCTATTCTCGTGATAAGAGAGAGGTTTAGAGGTTTCTAAGAAGGTTTCTTGTATTAACCATGTGTTATTGATTCGTGTCTATAGTCATGCAGATGTCAGTTATAGATAGTAGACCTTATGGTGGGGTAATATTGCTTGTTTGGTTATTATCTTACATAGGAAAATCATGTTGTTTTCTCACACACACAAAAAAAGAGATATACCTGTTGACAAAAACCAACTATTTTTTATCAGGAAATGAGAGATTATTTGAAGATATAGAAATTATAAATGATTAAATTGATCATAAATAGTTATACAATCATCAATTGACATGTACCTAATCTTTCATAACATTTACATATCAAATAGTTCACCTTCTGTAATTCAGTATTCAAGAATACCAGCAAAAAGTATCCAGAGGGAGGGGACATTGTATGGTCAGACAAAATGGTTTGTTAAAAGGATTGGACCATTAAGATGGTAAATATTATAATAAAGCTGTGTTTATTTATTAAGAGGGATTCATTTGCAAGGAATAACACAAAGTATCATAGATGTCACACAATTGTATACATGTACAAAGTTTTCTACAGTATATATACCAGTACGTATATGTATATATATGAATAGGGTTTTCTGTAAAAAGATATTGAGGTCTACTAAAAGAATGTATGTTAGTTTACTATGATAAGTACAATGTAGTATTATTTTTATAACTACAGGAGTATCAAGTTTTAGAATGTTGTTTAATTGGTGCAACTATAGTAATAACACTACTGATACCATGATTACACACATAGTTTCCATGGTAACAGTGTTGCTATAGTAACCACTCACCCCGCTGCAGGCTTATTATTTTGTTGGGAGTTTTGTTGTTGGATGTTTGGGCTGAAAAGCATCATACAATTTGTTGTCATGTTTAAAACTATAATGAAAATAAATTTCTTTTCATCTGCTAAACTGATGCTCTGGATGACATAAAGCAGGAGTGATTTGACAAAGTGAATTAAACAACAAAGGTCTGAATATTTTACACATAAATACAACATTGATTACACAAAAACTTTACATACACATCAGACACAATGTTTATAATGTTAATTGGTTAATCAAGGAGCACAATCAAATCAATGTAAACGCATCTACATCATTATTTATCTTTTACTGTAGATGTCCTTGTTCTATCAAAAATTGACATCAAAAGTAAAAATTGCTATTGATAATTCATTTTTAGGATTTCTGATAAAGAAAATAATGTTTTTTCCACCATTTCAAACTTTAGGTAAAGAAAATACTTAAAAGTGGCCACCACTTTCTAGAATAATGAAATTGTCAATGAAATTGGGCTTGATGATTTTGATCTTCACAATATGCCTATACCAAGCGGGTATATTGCCGAATTTCAAATTAGGGGGAGATTATCTATCATTAGAATTAAAATGACAAATTCTGTTATAAAACCACCCCTAGGGTTTGATAGGCAGTTTAAAAAACATAGAGTTTAGTTGTTTTTAAATAAGATATTTAAAAAGTAAGAATTTATCTTAAGTGGTATATTTCAATTTCATTTCCATGTCTCTCAAACTGAACTTAACACAATTTCATTCACAAATATAAAGATTTCTATACTTTACCTAATTATTTTTGTATTCTCTATACAGATCTATGATAACTTTTCCATAACTTACCCCGGAACCTCTTGCCATCCTGGTCGACCACGTAAAACGTCTAAAATTGTGTTTTGTAGCGAGCATTTGAAGCGAATCTCTCTGTCACTGCAACAAATGTTGAATCAAATATTATATTTCTATATTATAATAGCTTCTTTTGTAATAAATTTTGTAAAAATGTTACTTTATTCAATTTTACAGACTTCTACCATGACTAAAGCTAATTGAAAAACTTGACTTCACTTATACAAATGTAACAGAGTGAGAGTAGTGTGCCGCCAGCCGGGTTCGAACCTGTGACCCTGGACTTACTGGTCCGCCGCTCTACACCTGAGTTAATGGGAAACTCCCCCTATCATGAAGCTAGAAGGCGACAGTATCACTATGTACAATTAAAACCTGCTACACAAATGACAAGGTGTTAAGTCTCACATTTCTTATTACTTACTTCTATTTTAAAAAAGTATCTTTAATCAAAGATGTTCCAATGCTGACAAATGGTATTTTTTCTCTATATTCAGTTACAAAAGTTACTTACTTTACACCATTACCATCATTGAAAAGTTTGAGCTTCTTATTGTAAGATTAAAATATTAAAAATAATTAATTGCGTCCCGAAAAAAATCCGCTATGCCCTATGTGAAATGAAGTTCTGATTGTGCATGTACCAAAAGCAAACTAAATTATTCTATATGTATTTTGTGTTAATTAGACACATATATACACGATTAAACATCAGTTATTGTTCAAATGATGGGTATCGTTAATGTCTGTCCGAGGTAGAGCATCTTTAAGAAAAAACTTCTATGACTACTGTCAATAAGGTTTCGACATTAAACTTTGTGGCAATATAAACGAGACATACTGGCTCAAAGTTTTACTTCATTTTAAAGGAAATGAAAATGTTGGTTTTTTGAACTACAGTTATTGTTACCAGAACAGGCGTGTACATTTTGTATATAGTCCAAAATTATAGTGGGGCTTAATAATTTCTTGACCACCTTATTCTATCTTATTTTTTATTTATCACCAAACAGCTATAAAATATAAGTACACCAAAGTTCAGAATAAACAGCTATAACACTTAAGTACACCAAAGTTCAGAATAAACAGGCTCATGCAATCACAATTAGTTGAGAAGTTATCAGTACATCCACAGAATGGAAGAAGGGGAGATAATACGGGGGTTTCGAGATCCCAAAATGACATGGGCAAAGTACAATTTAACGTCGATTAGTCCCACCATCCAGTGATTATGACGTTATCATTTGATATGAGTTTCATGCATGACGTCATAATCACCGGAAGGTGGGACTCATCGACGGTAAATTGTACTTTGCCCACGTCGTTGCGGGATCTTGAAACCCCCGTATTAAGGTGAAACCACATGACTTTGTGTTATTTAATTTACAGTGTACCACTGTAACTTGCTAAATTTACTAATTACTGTACAGTGTAACTTTGTAATTCCATATACTATGATATTTTACAATTTGGATTAAATTCCTGGTATCTGATTACCCTATGATTCCTCTGGTGTTCCTGGCTGCTTTACTTTGCATGTAGCCCGGCACCTGAAACAGACAATGTGTTTTTTAATATAAAAGGTACACTGTATGTATAGGTACCCAAAACCAAATGTCAATGGGACTAGCATATTTTGGCTAATATAGCCAGGTTTCTGGATTATACGGCTTTTTAATTAGTAGGCCTATATGTAAGAAGGAATATGCCCTACAAACTGTATTGGAATATATAATAAAGGGATCCGGATAAGACAAGAACCTGTTTTGACAAATTATAAACTGTATACCAAAAAATTATACAAAATACAATTCCTTTTTGTTATTTATCATTTATTGATTGAAATTGTTATTATGACACAAAAATGTTTGCATCAATCAAATTGAGATGTTTATTGTTATATAACAGGAGAGGAGAAAATGTAGCGGCCAGATTAGGATTCGAACCCAGGACCTCTGAACAGTAGCCAAATGCTCTACCGCTGAGGTACCTGGTCACCGATAATCGACCCAGTTAAAGTCCGCTACACTATTCATATAAACTCACATTATACATACCCTTGTATTTTTTGACATGTTGATACTTTTTGTGTCTGTCTAAATCAAAACAGGGAAATAATCATCAGGAACCTAACATAGTCCTGCAATAAAAATTGCATTATATATAGAATGTCTTGATAGATTTTTTTTTAGTATCTAATAATCTGTCAATTTTCCTTGATGATATTAAAGGGCCACTACCTTTCCGAAACGGCTTTTAATTTTTAAAATATGAATGTAAAACGAGGTCAATAATTTTGTAGAGTCGCAGAAGTTATGAACTATGCGTTTACTAGCACACTTATCATCACCTTCAGAACTGTTTAATTAGAATAAATAAAATGTTAATTTTCATAACGCGGGTCGTTTTATGTTTCCCGCCGTCGTCCTAAATGCCGCGCGGTAGTTGACTGTCACTGCGCCAGACGGCAAAACAGCGAAATGAATCTCCACTGTTATCGTACATAAGACAGGAAATCTTGCATATGTTTGGTGTTGTAACCTCATCTTAAGCCATCAATATATATTTTCTTTTGTTATTAATGTTTTTAAGAAACCTTTAAATTTTGCTCCGGAAAGGTAGTGGGCCTTTAAGAAGTTGTTTTCCATGAAGCATACAAAGTGTATATACAAGTTCCCCTAGTGGAAGTGGACTGAATGACATGCATGTGTACGTGCAAATTAATATTAACTGTTACAGTACTCAGTGATAAATCTACGTGCACATCCCGTGTCCTCGACTCACAGAATTTTAAAAGGACCCATGAAATTTCTGGAAATGGGTGTCTATAACACTGTGGGACCCAATGTTTTCACAAAAACCATTGAGAAGGACCCACGAAAAATAATCGTAGATTGAACACTGCAGTACTGTATATGTATATTGTAGCTCAAATGGTTTGAGTAATACTATATGTTACATCATTCAATCAACTTCAATAAAACCACTTGCTTCACGTGAAATAGGGCCTAGTTCAAATAAAAAAAAACTATAATGCAATAAGATACAGTGCTACAGTACAGCAGAGATATAAATTTCTGAGTCTGAGTACAATTATTCCTGCAATATTAGTATGTTCGTGATCTACATTTATGAGCTATCAAATTTCTAATACCATCAGACATGAAATGATGATTAAACAAAGGCCTTATATCACGAACAAATCAAAGCAAAAGGCTCATACAGGTTAAACTGGACATCCATAACTGCATAATATGAGGGCATTTGTGTGAAACAGCTCCATTTTGAAAGATTGTTTACTTGGATTCGGTGTCGCGTGAAATTCTAACCCCAGTAATTTATTTACCTAAATCATGCTCACGTGAACGCTTACATATTTAAAACGTTAATTTAGTCGTAGAAATGATGACCGGTTTGATGTATTTTTCTATTTATGTTGAAAACAAATACAGTGAAAAAATTGATAATACCATATAATGTAGGAATGCTTTCTTTGAAATATATAAATTAATTCTAGTCCTTGATGTTTTTTGGGTTGACACCGGCTGTCAAACTTCCGGATAAACAAGTCGTTCCACTGCCCATACTGCAATGTGCGTTTGATAGCCTGCTAAAACGCATGTAGGTGAACAAACGGGACTGTTCTCAGTCCCAGAGAGAGGTAAGGAGGTGTACAGACCATAATGGATATCATATATACATGTAACTGGTATGTGCAGTTTAATTGGTTATGCCAACATCAAATACATGTACAATTGTAGTTCCAACTGTAATTGCAACTACATGCAGGCATAACCACAGGACAGGTGCTGTTGAATATATGTGTTGTAGGCCTATATTTGTACAGTGTGTTTCGAGATAAATTCCTGACAAAAGAATGAAACAAACTTAACTTGACATCTGGAGGTCATCTACTCTAGCTAAACTATTGTATGGCTAATCTCTAATCATTGTAAAACATGTCAACGCCATTTAACTGTTTACATGTAATTTTTGCATCTACCACATAAGGACCAAAATTTCCATGAAAACCTGGATCATCATCAGGGAAAACCACTAACTTGCGTAAAATACACAAACTTCCATATCATTTGCTAATCATTCAGCTATCCGTACAATGCAAACTTGCTTATCTCATGCATTTTAAGAACTTAATTGTAATATGACTGAAGGCAAGGCCTTAAAGGGTGCAGCCAGATGTTTTAGTAACCATTAATTATGCAATGTTAAAAAGTGGAATTTATGGAAATAACATATTATATTTATAGCATATGATAGGCACGTTAGTGGTTTTCCCTGAAGGGGCCGCGGTGGCCGAGTGGTTAAGATGTCCTGACATATTACCACAAGCCCTCCACCTCTGGGATGCAGGTTCGAATCCCATGTGGGGCAGTTGCCAGGTACTGAACGCTGACCGGTGGTTTTTCTCCGGGTACTCCGGCTTTCCTCCACCAACAAACCTGGCACGTCCTTACATGACCCTGGCTGTTAATTAATAGGATGTAAAACTAAACAAAGTTTTCCCTGACCTGACTAAATATGGTGCTAGTAAATCTCTTAAAAATAATTCATTTTATGTACAGCATACATAATGATATCCCATGTGAAGACTGTACTTTATGCCCTTGTATTACAGAGCACAACCATCAATCCTTAGTTATGACGCATGCTGTGAAGAAGGAGGTGTTAGTATGTTGTTGTACTGGCCTCATCCTCTGTGTCCTGGGCGCGGGGATGATACCACTGGTCAACTGGATCATCCAACATAAAGTAGAGCAGGTACAGATTAACGCTTTAATATGTATACTCACCATAGGTGTTGTTGGATTACACCTATCACATATAATTATGCTGCATTCGACACTGAGGAGAACAGCTATGTTTTAGAATTTGATATACCTACTTTTGACATGAAACATTAACATGATCAGTGTCTTAAAATATAAGGTCAAAAAGAATATTAAGGTGGCTCGATTGCCAAAGGCCTGCCACTTTTGTCTTTTTTAACCCTCACCAAAGCACAGCTTATATTTTAAGACACTGACCATGTATTCTCTATATATGTGGTGTTTGTTATAAGAATGTATGTATATATGCAAATTTGGTGCCTCTTGTGGGAAAAAAGTGGCTTGCTTTTGTATTTTCCCTGTTTTACATTCCAAAGGATTTCTTGTTTCAGCAAAATGGTAATTAAGTTTTCACTTATTCATTCTCAAGGCAGTGACGGTCAGTCCCTGTTTGAAGACTAGATTATTGAATTATATATGAATATATGCTATGGAGGTTCAGACAATTAATTATGTATTGTTGATAATTTGAATACATATTCTGCCTATTTACACTCAATAAACGGCTACAGTCATTTAAGGATATTCAAGTTGGATGTTGAAGAAAGCCATAGAACAAGAAGAAAAACACTCACTGATCTAGGATCTTGCAGTATCAGCTAGTGTGCAACTGTCCCACATGGGTTTCAGACTTACAACATGGAGGTCTAGTTGCTATTTTGTTTCCCCCCCCCCATTTTGTTATAACACCTTTACCATGCCCCCTCTGATATTGTTGGCTTGATCTTCTCTAGTTGCTATTTTGTTGGGACCCCATCACCATACACACCCTCCCCCCACAAAAGGTTTATATATTTAGCATTGTTTCCTTACAGAGTGTTGTATTGGTGGAAGGAGGGGCTACCTATGAGATATGGAAGGACACACCCATTCCTGTATACATGCAGTTCTACATGTTTGATGTCAAAAATCCAGACGAAGTGCTGCAGGGAAAAAAGCCTTTTGTCCTACAGAGGGGACCTTACATATACAGGTAATGGAGTTTGGCTGTATACTTCTGTAAGACAGCACTATAAACCATACTGTAGTTCATGATATCACAAACAAACAAAAGTTCATTAGTTTCGTTGACATTTCAGGGAGGTGAGGACGAAGTATGATATCACTCATAATGACAATGGGACGGTGAGCTATAGACAGAATCGTACCTTTCACTTCGTCCGTAATATGTCCGTCGGGGAGGAGAATGACCACTTCATCACACCTAACCCTGTCTACTGGGTCAGTAAGTTACTGTCAAGTGTGTTACCATATTCAATCACAACATTTAGATAAGGGAATCTGATAGAGTATAACTTGTCTCATCCAAATCCATGTCTGTTCCGGTGTAATTGTATGACATTTTCCTTCTTAATTAATACCTATTAAAACCTGTATAATCCGGAAACCTAGATCCACTGGCTAAATATGTTGGTCTCAGAGGCATTCAGTTTAGACAGGTTTGAACAAATATGAAAAATGTAATTGGACTGATTCACATGGCCAGAGGGTCTGAGACAAAAAGGGTTGATTGGATTGTAAACAATTTTAAATTCTTTTAAACTTCATTTGCATCTTTTATTCTTTGAAGATCAAGAAGCCACATGTTAGATAACACTATTACCAGGTAGTACATGTATCTGATGCTAAAAATGTGATTTTACAACATTATCCAAACACAATAATGCCATGATCTCTGAATAATCCCAGTAAGTGATGGAGACCCTCTAAGCCTCTTTGTTATAAAATTATTACTTGATAGTTTAACTAAATTTCATTTCAATGATGTTGATTCTGACATTGCAGTCGCTGATATCTTCACTGAAGTGGATGTTTCCGGGAATTCATGAGATTGTACGTCTAGTCACATCATACGAGAAGGAGAGTGTGTTTATGAATCGCAGCATGTATGATATTATCTGGGGTTACGAGGATAAAATGTTGGCCGCAGCTCAAAATCTCGACCCTAATTGGTTTTACACGGACACTATAGGATATTTCATGAATGTAAGCATTCCAACCATACAGCAATTTATGTAAACATTTGGGTGAATTAAGTTCTATAAATACAGTTGTAATACTGGATAGCACACTATTGCCACAGGTAAAATATTTTGAGAAAATCAGGTACAGCAACAAATTGAATTTTTTGCAGATTTGATGCTGCTATCATGTTCTAAGAGGATTAACAGCTTACCATTGTCTTATCATCATAGTCTCAATTTTTTTAAACACCTTAACATTTGTCGAAGTTGTGGAAATATAAACTCCTTGACAAGCTGTTGAATATTGAATTTTTATGTGACATTATTTTTCACAGTACGTGGTATGTATTTTTTTGCATTTTCAGTGACTGAATTCTGATTAGAACTTGAATAATTTGTGATAAAAACAGCATTATACCTGTACAAAACACCTGTTGTTTATATCATTATCCTCATGTCTAGGTAAAGAGTCAGGAAATTGTTTATATGTATGCCTATAACAATAAGTGTGAGAATTGAAGTGATTTACACATATTTGTATGTATGCCTATAACAATAAGTGTGAGAATTGAAGTGATTTACACATATTTGTATGTATGCCTATAATTATTAGTGTTGAAATTGAAGTGATTTACACATATTTGTATGTATGCCTATAATGATAAGTGTTGGAATTGAAGTGATTTACACATATTTGTATGTATGCCTATAATGATAAGTGTTGGAATTGAAGTGATTTACACATATTTGTATGTATGCCTATAATGATAAGTGTTGGAATTGAAGTGATTTACACATATTTGTATGTATGCCTATAATGATAAGTGTTGGAATTGAAGTGATTTACACATATTTGTATGTATGCCTATAATGATAAGTGTTGGAATTGAAGTAATTTACACATATGTGACTATTCTTTATTTACAGAAAAATGCTACCAACGATGGAGTGTACACCATTTTCACAGGAGAAGACAACATACAGTTCCTTGGTGGTATCGACCGCTACAATGGATCAAGGTGTGTTTGCTACAATTTAGTTTTTATTTGCAGAACGTTCAACTTAAATTTTCAGTCAAAACTATTTAATTAAAGACTCTTCTGTGTCCTTTAAACTCAGGACCTCTTATTGCTACCTCAAATGAGAACGACATGTGTATATGAACCCCTAGCTACCGCTGATTTGTATCGATGTATTGAATGAGTGTACTGTAGCCGTGTTATTTATAGACTTAAGTACTGTCGTCAAATCCACAGGTAAATTGGTACTGGATGCTAAGCTCTGGCCTCTCATCCAGCTTAACGAAACTGAATGACTAGTTAGCTTAACCGATCTATATATCATCAACAATGCGTCTGTATCTACTTAAAAACAAAACAAATATTCTTCAAATTGCATCAACATTCACTTGACTAGTATGTCTTTACTTTAGACATTTTAACAAATCTTCATATTTCAAGTAAAATTGCATATAACTCCTTATACATCTAGTAATGCTCATTACGTAGGGAACCGCCATGTGTCCCGGCTGCAGGCCGTGTGCAAAAGTCAAAACACACGTGTGGTTTGTAATATTATTACGGCAAAACTAACAAGCTACAAGGTTAGTGGCATTTTTAACTGTACTGTTATATATAATTAGCCACCAGCTTGGATCTGGCTACCTACAAAATGTAATGAGTTCACTCACAATGTAATTATTGCAAGCTAACGTATCTGCTATCCGATTGCTCTTTAAAGTTTGTTAATGATCTCAAACACACTAATAACTTATTGTGGCAATTTTAAGGAACTAGATTATAAAATTTTCAAATAGTTCTGATAACTATTCATGAGTAATATCTCCAGACATTGACATGTACGGAGTACGGCGGACTGCAGATGTTTTTGACATGTTCTGCAAGATATATTTAACTGTTTCAGTTACGGTGGCCAATAAAAGAAAACAAACACGATGCAATTATATTATGATATTTCTTCTAAATACAACACGTCTTTGTGCAAGTTGTCAAGCATTTATTGTGAATGTTTTGCAATGAAAATACCACCTTTATAACATTAAATTTGTGGTTCCCCTGAGATCGTTTTCCCCTCAATTTTTAAATGCGCAAAATATACCGATAGTAGATTTTTTTTAGCATTTTCAGCCCTAAGAAAAAATGCATGTGCAAAGTACACTGGTGTGTAAGTTACGCAAGTTTTTACGGTATTTGTAACAATTACGATTGTGTTTGGTATAGCTAATATAGCCAAAGCGCCAGCGATTTACCTGTGGATTGGCGACAGTACTCGAGTCTATATATAAATAACTAGCTACACTCATAGAGCGGTAGGGGTTTATATACAAGCGTCGTTCTCAGTTGGGGTAGCACGGCTGTAAAAAAGCATATAACCCTATTGGTTTGGCCTTGTGTTAATAAAGTGCTTGTTGTAGATACCTGGACTTTTGGAGCACATCCTATGCCAACATGATCAATGGGACAGGTGAGTATGTTGTTATATCTGTTTCGGTACTGGCTTCATCTTATAAACATTACTGAAAAATTTCATATATTGATACTGAATTGATAATAAAAATGTATTGGAAGTATTTGCAACCAAGACTAATAGAATCTTTCCCTATCTAGAGGGTGTGACAACGAAATCACAACCCAAGGGGTAATTCATGAACATTCAACCCGAGGCTTGCCAAGGTTGGACATTCAGGAATTCCCTCGAGGGTTGTGATTTTGTTGTCACACCCTCATAGGTAGGGAATGATTCTTTTTCTCTCATATACAAAAGAAAAGGAAGAGATTACAGCCCAAAAGAAGCATTTTCTATGTGACATGAACATGGTTTCGTTGTCTGCACGTCAATATTGGTGACGTCATTAAAAATGCATGCCATGGTCACACCACATGAAGTAATGACGTCACGTAATTGTCTTCAGGTTCAAAAGGTTAGCGCGCCCAATCTGTCATACCCTAGTGGTTGACAGAGAAATCTCCCATGGCTAAAACCCATGACAAATAAGTAAATGGTGGGAGCAAAGCCGTACTTTCCTGGAATTAGATACTTTTATTACACTGTAGATCAGGACAAGTACCCCATTCGGGTTCTGGTGTCTGACATTCTACCACTGATATTCAATTTTACGGCTTCTAAACTTGGCATGTTTCCATTTGCATGATCATGAAGCAGTTTACACGAGACACTACTAGAAAATCAAGATTTTGTCCTATTCCTGTTTCAAACAGAAATTGTGTTATTTTTCAAAATTGCAGATGGAACAATAGGGCCACCATACAGAAGCAAGGATGAACCATCGCCAGTGTTTTCATCAGATGTGTGCAGGTAAGTTTGAAGATTGAAGAAGCTTCAGGATCCTTTTCATGTAGTGGCCTGTAAAAACACTGGCTTTTACCCCACAGGTCAGCAGCTGGAATGTACGACAGGGATGTGACCTCGCCCCAGGGGATCAAACTCTGGCGCTACATAGCACCTCCATCCTACCTCGCTAACGCCACAGAGAATCCAGATAACATTGGCTTCTGTACACCTGAGTCCAACTGCCTCAACTCGGGCATGTTGAATATCAGCACATGTCAAATAGGTAGGTGATTTATCAGGGGTTTGGATGGCTTAGTGGTTCAGATGTCTGATATTATTAATTATATAGTCAGTTACTGACCCCTATAAAGACAAAGAGGGGCAGTAAGATTTATAGGGGGCAATGGCATAGCTCAAACCTCATATACTTCTTACTGACCCTCTATGCCTTTAGGAGGGGTCAGTAACTGACTATATAACAAATTTATTGGATCGAGGACCATTTGTTTGTTTCATTTGGTCTTTGTTTCCTATTTGTTTTGTCAAGAATCTGAAATCACGTTGGCGAACGATACAAACAATTGCTGCTTTTCATATCAATCAAAAGTGGCCTATGCCTACATATTTATTTCTGTATTTCTTTCTGGAATCTGCATACATACTGTATAAAGAACCTGCAGCATTAGAACTAAGTAGGTCTAATTCATACTGATAAATCAACAATAATTTTGTCATTCCTCTTGCACAGAAAGCCTACCTCGATCAATACGACATCAGATTGACTGTATATTGAAAGCATCACAAACAAAAGTGAAACAAACATCCATCCAACATTTAAAGCGCTATCTCCTGGATTATCTCTGCATTCTCGCTTGTATAATCATTTAAAAGTTATGCCGATTCATTGATTGTAGAGTGAGGATTGATCTATGATACAAACTCCTCCATTTGTTTATAATCACAGTCAAGAAACGCTTAAATTCTTATGTTTGACTTTCAAACTGGCGTAGGGGAACTATCATTTAAAAAATACATTTCACTTAATTTGGAGAATCAGAATGATTAAAGTTAATTTTGCAAAAAAAAAGAACAAACAAAAAACTTGTAATATATTTATTTTTACTGTTATAAAATTGTATATTTACTTGAAGAGAATGTGTTACAATTTTGAAGCTAGGGCAACAGCCGCCATATTGCACCATAACATCCTTTATGTTTTTTGCAATTCTATGTATCATTTCTACATATTTCCATCGTTTCTTTATTGATAATGAAGGATTCTGTAAATCTTTATTATAGTTGACTTTTTCCACATCCCGGTGTCTGTATCATTCCCACACTTTAACCTGGCGGCTCAGGTGTATAAGGACTCGGTAGTGGGACTCGACCCTGTGGAGGATGAACATCAAACAACAGTGGACAAAGAACCGGTACATTTATACAGTAAAACATGTTGTATGGTTCTAACATAGTATTTATAGTGAACACACTTACAACAAATGTATGGTTCTAACATAGTATTTATAGTGAACACACTTACAACAAATGTATGGTTCTAACATAGTATTTATAGTGAACACACTTACAACAAATGTATGGTTCTAACATAGTATTTATAGTGAACACACTTACAACAAATGTATGGTTCTAACATAGTATTTATAGTGAACACACTTACAACAAATGTATGGTTCTAACATAGTATTTATAGTGAACACACTTACAACAAATGTATGGTTCTAACATAGTATTTATAGTGAACACACTTACAACAAATGTATGGTTCTAACATAGTATTTATAGTGAACACACTTACAACAAATGTATGGTTCTAACATAGTATTTATAGTGAACACACTTACAACAAATGTATGGTTCTAACATAGTATTTATAGTGAACACACTTACAACAAATGTATGGTTCTAACATAGTATTTATAGTGAACACACTTACAACAAATGTATGGTTCTAACATAGTATTTATAGTGAACACACTTACAACAAATGTATATGGTTCTAACATAGTATTTATAGTGAACACACTTACAACAAATGTATGGTTCTAACATAGTATTTATAGTGAACACACTTACAACAAATGTATGGTTCTAACATAGTATTTATAGTGAACACACTTACAACAAATGTATGGTTCTAACATAGTATTTATAGTGAACACACTTACAACAAATGTATGGTTCTAACATAGTATTTATAGTGAACACACTTACAACAAATGTATGGTTCTAACATAGTATTTATAGTGAACACACTTACAACAAATGTATGGTTCTAACATAGTATTTATAGTGAACACACTTACAACAAATGTATGGTTCTAACATAGTATTTATAGTGAACACACTTACAACAAATGTATGGTTCTAACATAGTATTTATAGTGAACACACTTACAACAAATGTATGGTTCTAACATAGTATTTATAGTGAACACACTTACAACAAATGTATGGTTCTAACATAGTATTTATAGTGAACACACTTACAACAAATGTATATGGTTCTAACATAGTATTTATAGTGAACACACTTACAACAAATGTATGGTTCTAACATAGTATTTATAGTGAACACACTTACAACAAATGTATGGTTCTAACATAGTATTTATAGTGAACACACTTACAACAAATGTATGGTTCTAACATAGTATTTATAGTGAACACACTTACAACAAATGTATGGTTCTAACATAGTATTTATAGTGAACACACTTACAACAAATGTATGGTTCTAACATAGTATTTATAGTGAACACACTTACAACAAATGTATGGTTCTAACATAGTATTTATAGTGAACACACTTACAACAAATGTATGGTTCTAACATAGTATTTATAGTGAACACACTTACAACAAATGTATGGTTCTAACATAGTATTTATAGTGAACACGCTTACAACAAATGTATGGTTCTAACATAGTATTTATAGTGAACACACTTACAACAAATGTATGGTTCTAACATAGTATTTATAGTGAACACACTTACAACAAATGTATGGTTCTAACATAGTATTTATAGTGAACACACTTACAACAAATGTATGGTTCTAACATAGTATTTATAGTGAACACACTTACAACAAATGTATGGTTCTAACATAGTATTTATAGTGAACACACTTACAACAAATGTATGGTTCTAACATAGTATTTATAGTGAACACACTTACAACAAATGTATGGTTCTAACATAGTATTTATAGTGAACACACTTACAACAAATGTATGGTTCTAACATAGTATTTATAGTAACACACTTACAACAAAGTGGTTCTAACATAGTACTTATAGTGAACACACTTACAACAAATGTATGGTTCTAACATAGTATTTATAGTGAACACACTTACAACAAATGTATGGTTCTAACATAGTATTTATAGTGAACACACTTACAACAAATGTATGGTTCTAACATAGTATTTATAGTGAACACACTTACAACAAATGTATGGTTCTAACATAGTATTTATAGTGAACACACTTACAACAAATGTATGGTTCTAACATAGTATTTATAGTGAACACACTTACAACAAATGTATGGTTCTAACATAGTATTTATAGTGAACACACTTACAACAAATGTATGGTTCTAACATAGTATTTATAGTGAACACACTTACAACAAATGTATATGGTTCTAACATAGTATTTATAGTGAACACACTTACAACAAATGTATATGGTTCTAACATAGTATTTATAGTGAACACACTTACAACAAATGTATGGTTTCTAACATAGTATTTATAGTGAACACACTTACAACAAATGTATGGTTCTAACATAGTATTTATAGTGAACACACTTACAACAAATGTATGGTTCTAACATAGTATTTATAGTGAACACACTTACAACAAATGTATGGTTCTAACATAGTATTTATAGTGAACACACTTACAACAAATGTATGGTTCTAACATAGTATTTATAGTGAACACACTTACAACAAATGTATGGTTCTAACATAGTATTTATAGTGAACACACTTACAACAAATGTATGGTTCTAACATAGTATTTATAGTGAACACACTTACAACAAATGTATGGTTCTAACATAGTATTTATAGTGAACACACTTACAACAAATGTATGGTTCTAACATAGTATTTATAGTGAACACACTTACAACAAATGTATATGGTTCTAACATAGTATTTATAGTGAACACACTTACAACAAATGTATGGTTCTAACATAGTATTTATAGTGAACACACTTACAACAAATGTATGGTTCTAACATAGTATTTATAGTGAACACACTTACAACAAATGTATATGGTTCTAACATAGTATTTATAGTGAACACACTTACAACAAATGTATGGTTCTAACATAGTATTTATAGTGAACACACTTACAACAAATGTATGGTTCTAACATAGTATTTATAGTGAACACACTTACAACAAATGTATGGTTCTAACATAGTATTTATAGTGAACACACTTACAACAAATGTATGGTTCTAACATAGTATTTATAGTGAACACACTTACAACAAATGTATGGTTCTAACATAGTATTTATAGTGAACACACACTACAACAAATATGTATGGTTCTAACATAGTATTTATAGTGAACACACTTACAACAAATGTATGGTTCTAACATAGTATTTATAGTGAACACACTTACAACAAATGTATGGTTCTAACATAGTATTTATAGTGAACACACTTACAACAAATGTATGGTTCTAACATAGTATTTATAGTGAACACACTTACAACAAATGTATGGTTCTAACATAGTATTTATAGTGAACACACTTACAACAAATGTATGGTTCTAACATAGTATTTATAGTGAACACACCTTACAACAAATGTATGGTTCTAACATAGTATTTATAGTGAACACACTTACAACAAATGTATGGTTCTAACATAGTATTTATAGTGAACACACTTACAACAAATGTATGGTTCTAACATAGTATTTATAGTGAACACACTTACAACAAATGTATGGTTCTAACATAGTATTTATAGTGAACACACTTACAACAAATGTATGGTTCTAACATAGTATTTATAGTGAACACACTTACAACAAATGTATGGTTCTAACATAGTATTTATAGTGAACACACTTACAACAAATGTATAGTTCTAACAAATAGTATTTTATATAGTGAACACACTTACAACAAATGTATGGTTCTAACATAGTATTTATAGTGAACACACTTACAACAAATGTATGGTTCTAACATAGTATTTATAGTGAACACACTTACAACAAATGTATGGTTCTAACATAGTATTTATAGTGAACACGCTTACAACAAATGTATGGTTCTAACATAGTATTTTATAGTGAACACACTTACAACAAATGTATGGTTCTAACATAGTATTTATAGTGAACACACTTACAACAAATGTATGGTTCTAACATAGTATTTATAGTGAACACACTTACAACAAATGTATGGTTCTAACATAGTATTTATAGTGAACACACTTACAACAAATGTATGGTTCTAACATAGTATTTATAGTGAACACACTTACAACAAATGTATGGTTCTAACATAGTATTTATAGTGAACACACTTACAACAAATGTATGGTTCTAACATAGTATTTATAGTGAACACACTTACAACAAATGTATGGTTCTAACATAGTATTTATAGTGAACACACTTACAACAAATGTATGGTTCTAACATAGTATTTATAGTGAACACACTTACAACAAATGTATGGTTCTAACATAGTATTTCTAACATAGTATTTGAATTCCCTGTAAAGGTTCCTGTAAGATATTTGTAATAATTGTATAACAAAATTATACATGAACATTATGGGGAATATTTACACATTGGAATGACTTTAATATAATTTGCCGAAACCTGTGGACAGCTATATTTCTAAGTTTACCCTATCTGTGTTGTATTTCATTGTTTCATATTACAGTACACTGGTTTGGTATTACAAGTGGCTAAGAAGATACAACTCAACATGTACATACAGCCCATCGGTGAATTTGAGTAAGTTATTGTGCTATGTTATTTTAACCCAGTAGTCAGCCATGCCACTGTCCTACATGCATTGTGATGGACAGTGCAATATCATGTGCAGTTTGATTGACAGCTGACCAGCAGTACCAAGTATATGGCATGGTGTTGTCCATCTGTTGCCTAGCCAGCATCAATAGTTTCCAACACGAAGATCTACCATAAATGACCTTGATACTCCTTCAAGGTCACAGGAGCCAAACAGGCTAAAATCCTAATAAAATTATCAATAAGCAATATACCAAGAAAAATAATATGAATAATATGAATAATATAAAGTAGATAGGCAAGCATTTATGCCTTCATTAATGTATATTTAAGCTAGTATAAAAATATGTATATCAAATATTGCATCATAAATAATTGATTTTTATTTTTAGTTATTATAAAACATTTATTTGTTTTACAGAGCAACAAAAGATATCACACCTGTTTTTGTGCCACTTTTCTGGGTTAACGAGGTAAGATTGACTGTCATTTCATCCTGATTTATCTCCATGTTGTGGAGATATACACAACTATATCTTACTCCTACTACACAAATTTTTAGGTCACCTGAAGTCTCAGGTGACCTATTCTAATCGCCTTTTGTCCGTCGTCGTCCATCGTGCGTCGTGCGACGTATGTCCGTAAACAATTTACATTTTCGACTTCTTCTCCAAAACTGCTGAAGCAATTTCAATGAAATTTTGCACAAACCTTCTAAGGCATAAGGCCAATCAAAATTGTGAATTATATGGTCCCCATCCCCCAGAGAGCTATGGGAGGGGCCAAAAGGGGTAAAATTGACTAAAATTTCAAAAATCTTCTTCTCCACTCACAGATGTGATGGAATTAAATACTCTTCATAGATAGTAAGGTCCTAAGGTCCTTTACACAAATTGTGAATTATATGACCCTGGGGTCTCAGGTTTCCCCCCTGGGGAGGGGGTTAAGTTTACTATAGTTTATATAGGGAAAACACATTTGTGAGCATTTTTTGCTCAATTTTCGTAGAAAATGAGTTAAACTTGTTTAGAATTATTAGCCTGAGATAACATTTTAATGTCATATCTATATTGGTCCTGGTCAACCCCCTCAGGGTAGAGGGGCGGGGCCAAAAGGGGCAACTAGGCTAAAATTTTAAAATCTTCTTCTTAAATACTGGAAATGGTAGAATCAAATACTTTTCATAGATGGACAGGTCTTAATGTGTTTTATGAAAATTGTGAATTATATGACCCTTGGGTCTCAGGTTTCCCCCTGGGGAGGGGGTCAAGATTACTATAGTTTATATAGGGAAAACACATTTTTGAGCATTATTAGTCATTATAATAGGAAATTAGTCAATTGTAGTCAGAATTATCCCTATGTGATAGCCATTGAATCTTATTAACAAATTTTCCATGACTGATCCCCAGGGGCCTTAGGGGCGGGGCCAAAACAGGTCAAATAGGCTAAAACTTCAAAAATCTTCTTCTGAAATTCTGGAACTGGTAGAATCGAATACTCTACATAGATGGAAAGGTCTTAAAGTCCTTTACAAAAATTATGAATTATATGACCCTGGGGTCTCATGTTTCCCCCTGGGGAGGGGGTCAAGTTTACTTTATAGTTTTTATAGGAAAAATACATTTATGAACATTATTTGCCTATTTTTCATAGGAAATTAGTCAAACTGGGTTAGAATTATTAGCCTGAAATAGCATTTTAACATCAAATCCATATTGGTCATGGCCGACCCCCAGGGGCCAGAGGGGCGGAGCCAAAAGGGGTCATAATGGTAATTTCAAAAACCTTCTTTTTGAATTCACAGAATTGATGGAACCAGATACTCTTGATAGATTGGAAGGTCTTAAGGCCCTTTACAAAAATTTGTGAATTTCATGGCCCTGGGATCTCAGATTTTCCCCTGGGAAGGGGGTCAAATTTACACTAGTTTATATAGGAAAAACACATTTAGGAACATTATTTGCTTAGTTTTCATAGGAAATTAGTCAATCTGGGTTAGAATTATTAGCCTGAGATAGCATTTTAACATCATATCCATATTGGTCCTGGCCGACCCCCAGGGACCATAGGGGTGGGGCCAAAAGGGGTAACATTTCAAAAATCTTTCTTCTGAATCCACAGATTTGATGGAACCAAATAATCTTCATAGATTAAAAATTCAAATTTATAAAATAACTGACTGACTTCAAGGGCCTGATGGGCCAATATATAGTGTTTATATGCATGTCTTTGTTTCATTCTGTATCTGAACTCAGGTGACCGCTAAGGCCCATAGGCCTCTTGTTTTATGTAACAATATCTTATAGTTTAAATAGGGCAGAGGATACGAGTTATTTGGAAAAAAAAATCATTGTATGGACTGAATGGTTTGTGACACCCCCACCCCTATTCCATCAAAATTTCATATCTCTTCTATCCTGAAAACATTCTGGCAGATATATATATAGAGACTTTAACATAGGAGCGTTGTGATAGAGATCTATGTACCTAATGGATAAATAAATACAAAGTGCACTAATGAAAATTAAAATAAATTTAGGGGTAAATTTTGAAACATTTTCCAAACTTTTCTTCATGTGTCATAGACCAGTTGATTTTCTCATGGAAGAAAGAACGGTGTTCAGAGTTTATAAAAGGACATTCATTGGACACTTTTTGGGTCTAAAATGGTCTGGTTTGTTAACATGGCAGTGGAACGTTTCTGTAATATCTGGTATTTTGGCTATTAAAACTTTGATTCTTGTCATTTATAGGAGTTGTCTTTCCTTGTCTAGGTCTTTTGTAACATATTTCTTACAACTTGATGGAAAGTTGATGTCTGCGTGAAGTGAGGCAGTTACTTGGTACTGACACTGTTTGACCATGGTTTTCTTCAGAGACTCTGGCTTTTTTACAATATCAATATCTGACAAAGTCACAATTCCATAAATGACTACAGATTGTAATAAGATGTTGAACACAAACAAATTCAACAATTCATATTTGTGCAAAACATTGATAACCAGATTTTAGGCAACATCTAATTTTTGGTTTAGATGTAAATATGAAAGATACTTTTTAACTGAGAAACTTTGGTTATGATTGAATGCATGTTTATTGTGAGTTGTTCCTCAGACATACCTTGTACTCAGATGGAGGGTAGATAATTACATCATGATCTCTCTTTGTTGTCTATAATTATATAATAATGATGCTGTGATGAACCCTTTACAGACCAGGGTAAGGGTCACACTACAGTCTGTAGACCTTATGTTAGGAGTTGTAATTAGAAACATCTTTATTAATTACATCACAGAAGATAATGACCCTGTTATATCTGGTAACATCATTCCTCTATATGCCTCATTTCATTACATGTACCTGGTAACCTAATTTCGTAAGATTTATATCTCTGAAAAAAAATATTATGTTGCCTTTAAACACAATATTACTGATTGATGAACTTTTATGCCCTGCCATGAAAAGATCATATAGTTTTACCACATCCGTTGTGTCGTCTCCCATCATGCCTCGTCTTGTCTTGGCATATAAGGTATGCTTCATAGATTTCAAATTTTGCATCCTTCTATTAAGAGTCTTTCCCGTTTCCCTTTTCTTCCATTCTCCACCTCTAAGTCTTCCATTGGACAACCACCCTCCTCTGTATTCCTACCTCTCCCCGTTTCTTTCCCTCTTGTAACCAATTACTATCCCTTCTTCTCCCTTCCACTCCTTTTCCATCTCCCCCAATCCTCTCTTCCTCATCCTCATTCTCACTTCCCCTTTCCCAACCCCTCCATGCCCCATTATTTCCTTCCTCTACCTCACCCCTCTCATCTTTTGTCCCTACCCCTCTCCCCACCTGTTTTATATCTCTGTTCCCCACTCTTTTAATTAATCCCTGCCCCAACAACTCACTTTTCCCATCTTTCCCTTACTCAACCATTTTCCTAACCAAACCAGTTCATCTCTCCCACCCCATTCCTACCCCTCTATTCCCCTTTCATCCCTCCCTTCCTTTCTCCCACCCCATCTTCACCCCACTGTTCCCCTCCCACCCATGCCTTCCTCTCTCCCACCCCATCCCTACCCCTCTATTTCCCTCGCACCCCTTCCTTCCTCTCTCCTCCCATCCCCACCACTTTGTTCCCCTCTCACCCTCCCTTCCTCTCTCCCACCCCATCCCCACCCTTCTGTTTCCCTCTCACCCCTCTCTTCCTCTCTCCCACCCCGTCCCTACGCCTCTATTTCCCTCGCACCCCTTCCTTCCTCTCTCCTCCCATCCCTACCCCTTTGTTCCCCTCCTGCCCCTCCCTTCCTCTCTCCCATCCCATCCCTACCCCTTTGTTCCCCTCTCACCCCTCCCTTCCTCTCTCCCATCCCTTCCCTAGCCCTTTGTTACCCTCTCACCCCTCCCTCCCTTCCTCTCTCCCACCCCATCCCCCCCCTTCTGTTTCCCTCCCACCCCTCTCTTCCTCTCTCCCACCCCATCCCTACCCCTTTGTTCCCCTCCTGTCCCTCCCTTCCTCTCTCCCACTCATCCCCACCCCTCTGTTCCCCTCCCACTCCTCCCTTCCTCTCTCCCTCCTTCACCCCTGTTTTTAAGTCTGTGGGTGACTCATCATTTCTAAACCATCTACAGAACATCTCCATCCAATGACAGTGTGTCAGCAGTAAAATGATTTCCCTAACATACCTTCTGCTTATCTCTCTGCAGACTATATACTCATAACAACCTACACTTATCATAACTCTTATTTTTTTTCACCTCTTCTACAGAAATCATATCTGTATTTTTTTCTACATCATTAAATTATTGAGATAAGAAGCACTTTTTTGCTGGTCCTGTGTTTTTAAGGTCGTGTATTGCTGGATGAGTGAAGCTTAAATCAACATCATCTTTACGTATTGGAAATTCCACTAGTAAATCTTGCTTTTGGTGCAGATTTTTATCACAATATTTAGATGTTTCTTTCAAAAATATTTCTAGATACTTAAAAGAATAAAGATGAATAGACATTGAGGTAGTCCATGGCTATGTTAATAGGCCAGTGGTTACAGAATGGTTTAATGTAGCTACCTCTCTACTATGATAGCCACTGGGTTTAGGTGTCTGACATTCTACCACTCTACAACTAAACCTTCACCTCTAGGTTTAGGTGTCAGACATTCTACCACTCTACAACTAAACCTTCACCTCTAGGTTTAGGTGTCAGACATTCTACCACTCTACAACTGAACCTTCACCTCTAGGTGTAGGTGTCAGACATTCTACCACTCTACAACTAAACCTTCACCTCTAGGTTTAGGTGTCAGACATTCTACCACTCTACAACTGAACCTTCACCTCTAGGTTTAGGTGTCAGACATTCTACCACTCTACAACTAAACCTTCACCTCTAGGTTTAGGTGTCAGACATTCTACCACTCTACAACTAAACCTTCACCTCTAGGTTTAGGTGTCAGACATTCTACCACTCTACAACTAAACCTTCACCTCTAGGTTTAGGTGTCAGACATTCTACCACTCTACAACTGAACCTTCACCTCTAGGTTTAGGTGTCTGACATTCTACCACTCTACAACTTAACCTTCACCTCTAGGTTTAGGTGTCAGACATTCTACCACTCTACAACTAAACCTTCACCTCTAGGTTTAGGTGTTAGACATTCTACCACTCTACAACTTAACCTTCACCTCTAGGTTTAGGTGTCTGACAATCTACCACTTTACAACTTAACCTTCACCTCTAGGTTTAGTGTCTGACAATCTACCACTCTACAACTTAACCTTCACCTCTAGGTTTAGGTGTCAGACATTCTACCACTCTACAACTAAACCTTCACCTCTAGGTTTAGGTGTCTGACATTCTACCACTCTACAACTTAACCTTCACCTCTAGGTTTAGGTGTCTGACATTCTACCACTTTACAACTTAACCTTCACCTCTAGGTTTAGGTGTCTGACATTCTACCACTCTACAACTTAACCTTCACCTCTAGGTTTAGGTGTCTGACATTCTACCACTTTACAACTTAACCTTCACCTCTAGGTTTAGGTGTCTGACATTCTACCACTCTACAACTAAACCTTCACCTCTAGGTTTAGGTGTCTGACATTCTACCACTCTACAACTTAACCTTCACCTCTAGGTTTAGGTGTCTGACATTCTACCACTCTACAACTAAACCTTCACCTCTAGGTTTAGGTGTCTGACATTCTAACCACTCTACAACTTAACCTTCACCTCTAGGTTTAGGTGTCTGACATTCTACCACTCTACAACTTAACCTTCACCTCTAGGTTTAGGTGTCTGACATTCTACCACTCTACAACTAACCTTCACCTCTAGGTTTAGGTGTCTGACATTCTACCACTTTACAACTTAACCTTCACCTCTAGGTTTAGGTGTCTGACATTCTACCACTCTACAACTAAACCTTCACCTCTAGGGTTTAGGTGTCTGACATTCTACCACTCTACAACTTAACCTTCACTCTAGGTTTAGGTGTCGACATTCTACCACTCTACAACTAACCTTCACCTCTAGGTTTAGGTGTCTGACATTCTACCACTCTACAACTTAACCTTCACCTCTAGGTTTAGGTGTCTGACATTCTACCACTCTACAACTAAACCTTCACCTCTAGGTTTAGGTGTCTGACATTCTACCACTCTACAACTGAACCTTCACCTCTAGGTTTAGGTGTCTGACATTCTACCACTCTACAACTGAACCTTCACCTCTAGGTTTAGGTGTCTGACATTCTACCACTCTACAACTAAACCTTCACCTCTAGGTTTAGGTGTCTGACATTCTACCACTCTACAACTGAACCTTCACCTCTAGGTTTAGGTGTCTGACATTCTACCACTCTACAACTTAACCTTCACCTCTAGGTTTAGGTGTCTGACATTCTACCACTCTACAACTAAACCTTCACCTCTAGGTTTAGGTGTCTGACATTCTACCACTCTACAACTAACCTTCACCTCTAGGTTTAGGTGTCGACATTCTACCACTCTACAACTAAACCTTCACCTCTAGGTTTAGGTGTCTGACATTCTACCACTCTACAACTGAACCTTCACCTCTAGGTTTAGGTGTCTGACATTCTACCACTCTACAACTGAACCTTCACCTCTAGGTTTAGGTGTCAGACATTCTACCACTCTACAACTGAACCTTCACCTCTAGGTTTAGGTGTCTGACATTCTACCACTTTACAACTTAACCTTCACCTCTAGGTTTAGGTGTCAGACATTCTACCACTCTACAACTGAACCTTCACCTCTAGGTTTAGGTGTCAGACATTCTACCACTCTACAACTAAACCTTCACCTCTAGGTTTAGGTGTCTGACATTCTACCACTCTACAACTTAACCTTCACCTCTAGGTTTAGGTGTCTGACATTCTACCACTCTACAACTAAACCTTCACCTCTAGGTTTAGGTGTCTGACATTCTACCACTCTACAACTGAACCTTCACCTCTAGGTTTAGGTGTCTGACATTCTACCACTTTACAACTTAACCTTCACCTCTAGGTTTAGGTGTCTGACATTCTACCACTCTACAACTAAACCTTCACCTCTAGGTTTAGGTGTCTGACATTCTACCACTCTACAACTAAACCTTCACCTCTAGGTTTAGGTGTCTGACATTCTACCACTCTACAACTGAACCTTCACCTCTAGGTTTAGGTGTCTGACATTCTACCACTCTACAACTTAACCTTCACCTCTAGGTTTAGGTGTCTGACATTCTACCACTTTACAACTTAACCTTCACCTCTAGGTTTAGGTGTCTGACATTCTACCACTCTACAACTTAAACCTTCACACCTCTAGGTTTAGGTGTCTGACAATCTACCACTCTACAACTTAACCTTCACCTCTAGGTTTAGGTGTCTGACATTCTACCACTCTACAACTTAACCTTCACCTCTAGGTTTAGGTGTCTGACATTCTACCACTCTACAACTAAACCTTCACCTCTAGGTTTAGGTGTCTGACATTCTACCACTCTACAACTTAACCTTCACCTCTAGGTTTAGGTGTCTGACATTCTACCACTCTACAACTTAACCTTCACCTCTAGGTTTAGGTGTCTGACATTCTACCACTCTACAACTTAACCTTCACCTCTAGGTTTAGGTGTCTGACATTCTACCACTCTACAACTGAACCTTCACCTCTAGGTTTAGGTGTCTGACATTCTACCACTCTACAACTTAACCTTCACCTCTAGGTTTAGGTGTCTGACATTCTACCACTTTACAACTTAACCTTCACCTCTAGGTTTAGGTGTCTGACATTCTACCACTCTACAACTGAACCTTCACCTCTAGGTTTAGGTGTCAGACATTCTACCACTCTACAACTTAACCTTCACCTCTAGGTTTAGGTGTCTGACATTCTACCACTCTACAACTAACCTTCACCTCTAGGTTTAGGTGTCTGACATCTCCACTTACAACTTTCACCTCTACCATTCTACCACTCTACAACTAAACCTTCACCTCTAGGTTTAGGTGTCTGACATTCTACCACTCTACAACTAAACCTTCACCTCTAGGTTTAGGTGTCTGACATTCTACCACTCTACAACTGAACCTTCACCTCTAGGTTTAGGTGTCTGACATTCTACCACTTTACAACTTAACCTTCACCTCTAGGTTTAGGTGTCTGACATTCTACCACTCTACAACTAAACCTTCACCTCTAGGTTTAGGTGTCAGACATTCTACCACTCTACAACTTAACCTTCACCTCTAGGTTTAGGTGTCTGACATTCTACCACTCTACAACTTAACCTTCACCTCTAGGTTTAGGTGTCTGACATTCTACCACTCTACAACTAAACCTTCACCTCTAGGTTTAGGTGTCTGACAATCTACCACTTTACAACTTAACCTTCACCTCTAGGTTTAGGTGTCTGACATTCTACCACTCTACAACTAAACCTTCACCTCTAGGTTTAGGTGTCTGACATTCTACCACTCTACAACTTAACCTTCACCTCTAGGTTTAGGTGTCTGACATTCTACCACTCTACAACTTAACCTTCACCTCTAGGTTTAGGTGTCTGACATTCTACCACTCTACAACTGAACCTTCACCTCTAGGTTTAGGTGTCTGACATTCTACCACTCTACAACTAAACCTTCACCTCTAGGTTTAGGTGTCTGACATTCTACCACTCTACAACTGAACCTTCACCTCTAGGTTTAGGTGTCTGACATTCTACCACTCTACATCTAACTTTCACCTCTAGGTTTAGGTGTCTGACATTCTACCACTCTACAACTAAACCTTCACCTCTAGGTTTAGGTGTCTGACATTCTACCACTCTACAACTGAACCTTCACCTCTAGGTTTAGGTGTCTGACATTCTACCACTCTACAACTAAACCTTCACCTCTAGGTTTAGGTGTCTGACATTCTACCACTCTACAACTAACCTTTCACCTCTAGGTTTAGGTGTCTGACATTCTACCACTTACAACTGAACCTTCACCTCTAGGTTTAGGTGTCTGACATTCTACCACTCTACAACTGAACCTTCACCTCTAGGTTTAGGTGTCTGACATTCTACCACTCTACAACTAAACCTTCACCTCTAGGTTTAGGTGTCTGACATTCTACCACTCTACAACTAAACCTTCACCTCTAGGTTTAGGTGTCTGACATTCTACCACTCTACAACTAAACCTTCACCTCTAGGTTTAGGTGTCTGACATTCTACCACTCTACAACTTAACCTTCACCTCTAGGTTTAGGTGTCTGACATTCTACCACTGTACAACTAAACCTTCACCTCTAGGTTTAGGTGTCTGACATTCTACCACTCTACAACTATCCTGAACCTTCACCTCTAGGTTTAGGTGTCAGACATTCTACCACTCTACAACTTAACCTTCACCTCTAGGTTTAGGTGTCTGACATTCTACCACTCTACAACTGAACCTTCACCTCTAGGTTTAGGTGTCTGACATTCTACCACTCTACAACTAAACCTTCACCTCTAGGTTTAGGTGTCTGACATTCTACCACTCTACAACTAAACCTTTACCAACTAAACCTTCACCTCTAGGTTTAGGTGTCTGACATTCTACCACAATACAATTGAACCTTCACCTCTAGGTTTAGGTGTCTGACATTCTACCACTGTACAACTAAACCTTCACCTCTAGGTTTAGGTGTCTGACATTCTACCACTCTACAACTTAACCTTCACCTCTAGGTTTAGGTGTCTGACATTCTACCACAATACAACTGAACCTTCACCTCTAGGTTTAGGTGTCTGACATTCTACCACTCTACAACTAACCTTCACCTCTAGGTTTAGGTGTCTGACATTCTACCACTCTACAACTTAACCTTCACCTCTAGGTTTAGGTGTCTGACATTCTACCACAATACAACTGAACCTTCACCTCTAGGTTTAGGTGTCTGACATTCTACCACTCTATACAACTTAACCTTCACCTCTAGGTTTAGGTGTCTGACATTCTACCACTCTACAACTTAACCTTCACCTCTAGGTTTAGGTGTCTGACATTCTACCACTCTACAACTTAACCTTCACCTCTAGGTTTAGGTGTCTGACATTCTACCACTCTACAACTTGAACTAACCTTCACCTCTAGGTTTAGGTGTCTGACATTCTACCACTATACAACTAACCTTCACCTCTAGGTTTAGGTGTCTGACATTCTACCACTATACAACTAACCTTCACCTCTAGGTTTAGGTGTCTGACATTCTACCACTATACAACTTAACCTTCACCTCTAGGTTTAGGTGTCTGACATTCTACCACTATACAACTAACCTTCACCTCTAGGTTTAGGTGTCTGACATTCTACCACTCTACAACTAACCTTCACCTCTAGGTTTAGGTGTCTGACATTCTACCACTCTACAACTAACCTTCACCTCTAGGTTTAACATTCTATCACTTCACTAACTCTAGGTTTAGGTGTCTGACATTCTACCACTGGTTTAGGTGTCTGACATTCTACCACTCTACAACTAACCTTCACCTCTAGGTTTAGGTGTCTGACATTCTACCACTCTACAACTAACCTTCACCTCTAGGTTTAGGTGTCTGACATTCTACCACTCTACAACTTAACCTTCACCTCTAGGTTTAGGTGTCTGACATTCTATCACTCTACAACTTAACTTTCACCTCTAGGTTTAGGTGTCTGACATTCTACCACTATACAACTTAACCTTCACCTCTAGGTTTAGGTGTCTGACATTCTATCACTCTACATCTAACTTTCACCTCTAGGTTTAGGTGTCTGACATTCTACCACTTTATAACAACTTAACCTTCACCTCTAGGTTTAGGTGTCTGACATTCTACCACTCTACAAACTAACCTTCACCTCTAGGTTTAGGTGTCTGACATTCTACCACTCTACAACTTAACCTTCACCTCTAGGTTTAGGTGTCTGACATTCTACCACTCTACAACTCTAACCTTCACCTCTAGGTTTAGGTGTCTGACATTCTACCACTTTACAACTCTAACCTTCACCTCTAGGTTTAGGTGTCTGACATTCTACCACTCTACAACATAACCTTCACCTCTAGGTTTAGGTGTCTGACATTCTACCACTCTACTAAGGTTTCTAGGTTTAGGTGTCTGACATTCTACCTCAGTAGACTATAACCTTCATCTCTAGGTTTTAGGTGTCTGACATTCTACCAACAAATGACCTTACAATCTAGGTTTAGTGTTACTTCATATATTTTCTACACTATACTGTACTGACAGACCTACTTATTTCCCTCTTGTATATACTAAAACAAGAGTAACTTATTTCCCTCTGTATACTGTCTAAACAGAAGTATTTATTTCCCTCTAGTATACTGTAAAACAGACTAAAACTAATTTCCCTCTGTATACTGTAAAACAGAGTACTTATTTCCCTCTGTAGTACCTGTAAACACAACAGAGTACTTATTTCCCCTCTGTATACTGTAAAAACAGAGTACATATCAGTATACTGTAAAACAGAGTACTTATTTCCCTCTATATACTGTAAAACAGAGTACTTATTTCCCTCTTATACTGTATAACATGTAAAAACAGAGTACTTATTTCCCTCTAAACTGTATACTGTAAAACAGAGTACTTATTTCCCTCTGTATACTGTAAAACAGAGTACTTATTTCCCTCTGTAACTGTAACTGTAAAACGAGACAGAGTACTTATTTCCCTCTAGTATACTGTAAAACAGAGTACTTTATTTCCCTCTGTATACTGTAAAACAGAGTATTATTTCCTCTGTATACTGTAAAACAGAGTACTTATTTCCCTCTGTATACTGTAAAACAGAGTACTTATTTCCCTCTGTATATACTGTAAAACAGAGTACTTATTTCCCTCTGTATACTGTAAAACAGAGTACTTATTTCCCTCTGTATACTGTAAAACAGAGTACTTATTTCCCTCTGTATACTGTAAAACAGTGTACTAATTTCCCTCTGTATACTGTAAAACAGAGTACTTATTTCCCTCTGTATACTGTAAAACAGTACTTATTTCACTCTATTTAAAACAGAGTACTTAAAACAGAGTATTCCCTCTATAAACTGTAAAACAGAGTACTTATTTCACTCTGTATACTGTAAAACAGAGTACTTATTTCCCTCTATATACTGTAAAACAGAGTACTTATTTCCCTCTGTATACTGTAAAACAGAGTACTCTGTATTGTAAAACAGAGTATTTATTTCCCTCTATATACTGTAAAACAGAGTACTTATTTCACTCTGTATACTGTAAAACAGAGTACTTATTTCCCTCTGTATACTGTAAAACAGAGTACTTATTTCCCTCTGTATACTGTAAAAACAGAGTATTTATTTCCCTCTATATACTGTAAAACAGAGTACTTATTTCCTCTGTATACTGTAAAACAGAGTATTTATTTCCCTCTGTATACTGTAAAACAGAGTACTTATTTCCCTCTGTATACTGTAAAACAGAGTACTTATTTCCCTCTGTATACTGTAAAACAGAGTACTTATTTCCCTCTATATAATGTAAAACAGAGTACTTATTTCCCTCTGTATACTGTAAAACAGAGTACTTATTTCACTCTGTATACTGTAAAACAGAGTACTTATTTCCCTCTGTATACTGTAAAAACAGAGTACTTATTTCCCTCTATATAATGTAAAACAGAGTACTTATTTCCCTCTGTATACTGTAAAACAGAGTACTTATTTCCCTCTGTATACTGTAAAACAGAGTACTTATTTCCCTCTATATAATGTAAAACAGAGTATTTATTTCCCTCTGTATACTGTAAAACAGAGTACTTATTCCCTGTATTGTAAAACAGAGTACTTATTTCCCTCTGTATACTGTAAAACAGAGTACTTATTTCACTCTGTATACTGTAAAACAGAGTACTTATTTCCTCTGTATACTGTAAAACAGAGTACTTATTTCCCTCTGTATACTGTAAAACAGAGTATTTATTTCCCTCTGTATACTGTAAAACAGAGTACTTATTTCCCTCTGTATACTGTAAAACAGAGTACTTATTTCCCTCTGTATACTGTAAAACAGAGTACTTATTTCCCTCTGTATACTGTAAAACAGAGTACTTATTGTAAAACAGAGTATACTGTAAAACAGAGTACTTATTGTAAAACAGAGTATTTATTTCCCTCTGTATACTGTAAAACAGAGTACTTATTTCCCTCTGTATACTGTAAAACAGAGTACTTATTTCCCTCTGTATACTGTAAAACAGAGTACTTATTTCCCTCTGTATACTGTAAAACAGAGTATTTATTTCCCTCTGTATACTGTAAAACAGAGTACTTATTTCCCTCTGTATACTGTAAAACAGAGTACTTATTTCCCTCTGTATACTGTAAAACAGAGTACTTATTTCCCTCTGTATACTGTAAAACAGAGTATTTATTTCCCTCTGTATACTGTAAAACAGAGTACTTATTTCCCTCTGTATACTGTAAAACAGAGTACTTATTGTAAAACAGAGTATTTATTTCCCTCTATATACTGTAAAACAGAGTACTTGTTTCCCTCAGCATACTGTAAAACAGAGTACTTATTGTAAAACAGAGTATTTATTTCCCTCTATATACTGTAAAACAGAGTACTTATTTCCCTCTGTATACTGTAAAACAGAGTACTTATTTCCCTCTGTATACTGTAAAACAGAGTACTTATTTCCCTCTGTATACTGTAAAACAGAGTACTTATTTCCCTCTGTATACTGTAAAACAGAGTACTTATTTCCCTCTGTATACTGTAAAACAGAGTACTTATTTCACTCTGTAAACTGTAAAACAGAGTACTTATTTCACTCTGTATACTGTAAAACAGAGTACTTATTTCCCTCTGTATACTGTAAAACAGAGTACTTATTTCACTCTGTATACTGTAAAACAGAGTACTTATTTCCCTCTGTATACTGTAAAACAGAGTACTTATTTCACTCTGTATACTGTAAAACAGAGTACTTATTTCACTCTGTAAACTGTAAAACAGAGTACTTATTTCACTCTGTATACTGTAAAACAGAGTACTTATTTCCCTCTGTAGTACTTATTTCCCTCAGCTATACTGTAAAACAGAGTACTTATTTCACTCTGTATACTGTAAAACAGAGTACTTATTTCACTCTGTATACTGTAAAACAGAGTACTTATTTCCCTCTGTATACTGTAAAACAGAGTACTTATTGTAAAACAGAGTATTTATTTCCCTCTATATACTGTAAAACAGAGTACTTATTTCACTCTGTATACTGTAAAACAGAGTACTTATTTCACTCTGTATACTGTAAAACAGAGTACTTATTTCCCTCTGTATACTGTAAAACAGAGTACTTATTTCCCTCTATATACTGTAAAACAGAGTATTTATTTCCTCTTATACTGTAAAACAGAGTAACTTATTTCACTCTGTATACTGTAAAACAGAGTACTTATTTCCCTCTATATAATGTAAAACAGAGTACTTATTTCCCTCTGTATACTGTAAAACAGAGTACTTATTTCACTCTGTAAACTGTAAAACAGAGTACTTATTTCCCTCTGTATACTGTAAAACAGAGTACTTATTTCCCTCTATATAATGTAAAACAGAGTACTTATTTCCCTCTGTATACTGTAAAACAGAGTACTTATTTCACTCTGTATACTGTAAAACAGAGTATTTATTTCCCTCTGTATACTGTAAAACAGAGTACTTATTTCCCTCTATATAATGTAAAAACAGAGTACTTATTTCCCTCTGTATACTGTAAAACAGAGTATTTATTTCCCTCTGTAAACTGTAAAACAGAGTATTTATTTCCCTCTGTATACTGTAAAACAGAGTACTTATTTCCCTCTATATAATGTAAAACAGAGTACTTATTTCCCTCTGTATACTGTAAAACAGAGTACTTATTTCACTCTGTAAACTGTAAAACAAAGTACTTATTTCACTCTGTATACTGTAAAACAGAGTACTTGTTTCCTTCAGCATACTGTTAAATAGAGTACTTATTTCCCTGGTGACTTAATTTTACACTTACATGTCTAAAGACTTTTTCACAATAACTTGATTTCATGATTGAGAGTCATTTGGTTCAACTTAAGTCAAAATTTTGTGAGAATTGATTCTCACCATATCATATCGCATGCAAAATATAAAATTTATTGCACACGAAAAATAAATTGGTTTACATTAGTTAAACACAGCGAGTTTTCAGAACTCCATGGCCAGGCCCTACTCTAGCAGTCTCCCTCCACAGGTACTGTATAATTGAAGGTGTTGCTGTAGGAAATTCAGCAGGTGCTTCAAATTTATCAAAGATGAATTTAACTTTGTTGGCATGGAGACGAGGTGCTTTGATGATGTTGATCCATTCAATTATGAAATAAACACAAGTACCAGTGAAGTATGTGAAGGAAAGAGAAGGAGCCAAATATATGGACCAATATTAAACATCGCAGCTATCAAACTTTTCTGTGGTGTTTACACAATAAACCTTCTACATACATAAATACCATTACTGGTCAGAGTGCCTATCACATTTCTCTATTGAATCATGTTTAAAAGATATTATTTATAATAACCTTGAACACTTAGAGCAATGATTGTTTTTATGACCTTGATTGCATAAATGATTGGTCTCTTATGATATTGACTGCAAAACCAAAATCTCTAGTAATATGATCTTGAGTGTAAAAATCCATTGTTTTTATGATCTTATGTACATGTAAATTGATGTTCTCCTGTAACTAGCCAGACAACTGTGTAAGGATGGTTTAGGGTACTCTGGCTTTCTCCCACCTCTTTGACACATCCTTAAATGACCCTGACTCTTAATAGGACATTATACCAATCCTACCAAAGCAAACCATCTCAGAGATGTTTGACAACTATACACTTGAGTTTTTTCTGCTCCACATTTTCTACATTGACAACTATACACTTGAGTTTTTTCTGCTCCACATTTTCTACATTGACAACTATACACTTGAGTTTTTCTGCTCCACATTTTCTACATTTACTACTTTACACTTGAGTTTTTCTGTTCCACATTTTCTACATTGACAACTATACACTTGAGTTTTTCTGCTCCACATTTTCTACATTGACAACTATACACTTGAGTTTTTCTGCTCCACATTTTCTACATTGACAACTATACACTTGAGTTTTTCTGCTCCACATTTTCTACATTGACAACTATACACTTGAGTTTTTCTGTTCCACATTTTCTACATTGACAACTATACACTTGAGTTTTTCTACTCCACATTTTCTACATTGACAACTATACACTTGAGTTTTTCTGTTCCACATTTTCTACATTGACAACTATACACTTGAGTTTTTCTGCTCCACATTTTCTACATTGACAACTATACACTTGAGATCTCCACATTTTCAACATCACTAGGTAAATAAGACAGCCTGAACATCGTGCTAAATAAAATCAATGAGATGAAAAATTTTAATGATCATGGTTTTATCAACGAAATGACAGGAGAGTAGACTGCTGACTCTGATATAGTCTGTTCTAAGTAAGTTATTTTTGGTTAGTATGTACATAGGTATATATGTTTGTTAACAGTTGTTGGAAGGTATTCATCAATATTTCTGTTTTAAGTTCCTCTAACATTTAAGTCACTTGTAACAAGGTGCAATATCCTAAAAATCAAATAATTTGTTCATTTACCAAGTTTATAGGGACATGGAACAGCAAATTCATTTTGAAACAGGACCTTCTATAGTAGCTGGTGGCTATCTCTGTAAACAATGGGGTGGGGGAGGGCGGTATAATAAAATCAGCTTGTCTGTCCGTAGAAAATTTTTGTCTTTACAACTCCTCCTTAACTACTGGACCAATTTCGATTAAACTTGGCAGTATTGTTGGGGACCACGTGTAGATGTTCATGCAGGTTTTTGTTTGTCGAATGTTTGGTTGCCATGGTAACCAGGTCACTATACAGTTTAATTTTGTCCAGACAACTTTTCTTACACTACTGGGTCATTTTCATTGAAACTGTGTAGATTGTGTAGATGTGCATGCAGGTTTCTGTTTGTCAAAATTTGTATAAGACAGCCATTGGCTTACAGTTCTAGTTACTTACTGGTATAGGTTGTTATAACAGCTCATATTACAGGGTTTTGGATGAGGTTATTGCACTGAGAACAAGGGAGATAATCCCACTCTGAGTCATCACCTGTGTCAACATTGAAAGCCACCCAATAATAATAAACTGTACCCTCCCACACTCCCGAGTTTTTATAACAACTCCCACTTTTACAACAGCTCTTTTGAATTTCTGTTAGTATTTCATTGCCAGTGATGATATGATTTAAGCTGTGAGTAAATAAACATTAGTCCTATTCAGCAGATTTTGGGTTTTGTCGGGATCCTCTGTCTGTTAGAAGAGTGTCATTACTAAGGGAAGGACGGGAGATTTCTGTTGTGGCTGTTTCATAGTGAAAGGTTGCTCTGGATGGCATGTTGATTATCTCCAAAATATGTTATATCAATTAATATAGTTTCTTCTCTCCAAATTTAGTGGACAAAGTACCTACAAATTAATATTTAGCCTGCAAAATATCAACAATATTCTCATCTGTAGCTTGAACTATCTAATAAGGCTTGAAAAAATCACGTTAGTGATTGACGAGACTCACTATTTTCCTGTTGAGCACACCATAAGAACCTTCTGTATTATTGTTTCCACTGGGGATATCAAAATTTGTAAATTAGTGTTATAGACTCGCATTAAAGCTACTACATAAATTGCTGAAAATAAGCAAATGAAACCTTCAAACTATTAAAAGGGATATTTTTATCAAAAACACAAACAATTTAACTTGACAGACCATTTAAAAATCAAGCAAATAAAAAGAAAACTAAGATACAAAACCTGGACAAAGACACATAAAAATCTTTATGGGGAAATAAAATAAAGGGCAAAAAGTTCATTACATGTAGCTTGTGAATGAGTGATATATAAGAATTGGTTTGAACAAAGTGTGTTGTTTCTGACAGATTGGCATACAATCTGAACACGAGAGAGATATATTGAGGTGTTTCATCTATTTTTGTGTAATTTAGTATCAAGACATATGGGGAACCATCGAATACATCCTAAGTGTACATATCTGTTGGTGTTGTAGGGTTTTTGCTAATTAGGGAAATAGAGGTCTGGAGTTACTATTGGAGATATTATAAGAGAGTCTTGTTTAGATAGATCACGCCTGACTCATCTGATTCTGTCGGAGAGAGCCAACTTTATCTACTACACGGTTCCTTACTTATGCTTGGTCCTGTCTTGAAGGGCGGCAATGCAACTATAAATTCCTCACACCGTTTTGTAAACAACTTCCTGTGTATTTCTGTTGCAATCACAAATGACTGATGAGAGGAAAATTTTTTGGCAAGATTTTTTTTTTAGATAAGAAATTTGAAAAGTTTCTAGCTTATACTTGTTTTGATGTTTATATACTGCAGCGTATACGCTATATCCGGTCTTCTACCTACATAACACATAGAAATATGTTTATCAGTCAGAAATGGAAACAAATTTTAATTTGGTGCCATATAGCTATCCTATCCTGCTGTATATCACTTTTGAATATTGTGTACATACAATATTTCTCTGGCTATTCTGTTATCCTGTTACTTCAGTGACAATCAGCATTTAGGTATAGGCATTTATTTTTTGTTTATTTTAATTCAAAATGAATCAATTCAATAAAACGCTCTGTAATATTTTTAAACAAATTTCACAAAATGTTAACCTGAAATCAATTTAAGACACAAGGCTTTTATTAATGAAACTTATCCTTAAGTATTTACTACATATTTCATGAAAGCAAAAAAATTATTCCATATGAATAACTAAAAAAGTCTGTATTTTCTCAACATAAAATAAATTAAAATGGTTGTCTCCCGTAGCCTTTCTGAAATCTTAAGTCTCAACTATTTGGCCTAGTCAGTGCTCTGGTCAATGGTGCTTTGCTGACGTAGGTCAAAGGTCAGAGTGTAGCTAGGTCACAATGACCTTATGATTGGTACATAACTTCAACTAGATACCATCTCACAAACATATAGTTCTAGAGACAAAAACTTGAGGAGATAGACCCAAGATAAGTTTCTTATTTGATGAAGGCTAAAAGTTGGAATGAAGGTCACAATGACTTTAAATATAGGTCAGAGGCACTGGTCACTGGTCAGAGGCACTGGTCACTGATAATTTTACCAAGGGGAACTTTTACCCCAAGTAAAAGATGGTTGAATATGATGTCACAAATTCATGTTTTCTGGTTCAATAATCAAAAGCTTGCCATATCTCTTGTTTACGAATTGTGCTTTAGTATTTCCTGTTATATATATTTTCTGTATGGAGCTAACATGGAATTTTTATTATGTATAATCAAGCCATCCTGAGTTTGTTCCTGGTAGTGTCTGACATAAAGGTGTATACCTAGTGGTTATCTTAATTCTCTTTTCCTCGTCCTGATTGCAGCGGTGATAGATAAAACATAGCCACAAATGTTTGTAAGAATAATAATAACTTCACCCCTTTATCAAAATTATCAGTGAAAAATAGCAACCCTATACGTATACACATAGAAAAAGGAGGAAAAATAGAATTATTGAAGATATTTAAGATGATGGTTGAGTTTGAATAGATTACAGGAAGTTTTTAGATTAGGGTTATAAAGCCTTCTATCTTATCTAATTTACATGAGACATGTGAGTGTGGTGGCCTTGCCTCATGTTGTTAGTGTCATTCATAATTGCCTTGCAGATTAAAAAATAATGTCGTTCTTGAATCTTGAAGTCATTAGAGCCAGATATTATCACAGAGACTTAAAATTATTTGTTTATATTTCATTTGAATAAAATATTGATAATAATTATAGATAAGTAGAGACTTTTTAATTCTGTAAATCAGTTACATAGATTATCGATATTTTACTTTTGGAATTTTACTTCAAACAATGAATCCAAACATCGCCAATTGACATTTGTACATATATATAAAAAAGAATGTTAGTTTTAAAGCTTCCTCATCCTTAATACCCGAGAGGTTACTATCAGTGACGATTTGTCCACCCCTTGACTATCTCATAGTAAAACTGGAGGCAATTTAGGAGGAAAAAACCTGACCAATCACGGCCTACAAAGACTTTGAAGACTATTGAGATAGAGACACTTAACTTTAAAGCCACACAGTCAACCTTTTTTTTACGTTTCAATAGCCACACAGTCAACCTTTTTTTTTTTACGTTTCGATAGCCACACAGTCAACCACTGTGTATGATTCTTTTGTTTTACATTAAAGGACTAAATTACCAGTTCTATTCTATTGCCTCCAGTTTTACTGTGATATAGTCCAGGGGTGGATATAACTACAGTGATAGTAACGCCTGGAGTATTGAGGATGAGATTTCCTGAGACAAAGCTCCAAGCCTTTTGTTCTTTTCTAAAACCACTGAACCAGATTCAATGAAATTTTGCAAAACTTTTTCTGGGTTAAAAGGTTAATCAGAATTTTATGTTCCCAAGGCCTCAGTACACTGAAGTTTGAATCCAAAAGTTATAAAAAAAAAATTTTGAATGTTTTTTCAAAATACTTAAGAAACTTATTTGTTAGCCTAACCTTGAAACTGACAGGAAGCTTTAAGAGGTACCTATAATGAGTTTTACCTCTGTCGTTAGAAAGGTTGTTCACCTAGTGGTACTACTGTGCTGCTGAAGGCACTGAAATGTTAAGGCTAACTTCACAAAACATGGGATCAAATCATGTTCAAATCACATGTAGATTCCTCAAAAATTTAACCTCCAGGCCAATAATCATGAAATATTGTTTTCATTATGCTCAACCTGACAGGTTTTTTTGTAGACATTCTAAGTTAAAAAAATCCCCCCAAAAAATCTGAAATTCTTTTTAAAATTTAAAATGTTTGTATCAGGTCTCTTGAAATATTCTTAAAGATTGATGACTTTGTTTTGACCTTGGTATTTTTCAGAGTGCAGTAGTTGACGATGCCAATGCTGACCTGCTGAAGTCGATGTTGTTCACACCCCTGAAGGTGGTACACATCATAGAACTCTTACTCATAGGCCTTGGATGTTTACTTCTCATAGTAACAATTATCTACGGCTTATATCATCAACAAACTAAAAGAAAGGTAACTATTACACATGTGCCCTTGGTCTGATGACAGTAACTATTGAACATGTGCCCTTGTTCTGATGACAGTAACTATTACACATGTGCCCTTGTTCTGATGACAGTTACTATTAAACATGTCCCCTTGTTCTGATGACAGTTACTATTACACATGTGCCCTTGTTCTGATGACAGTTACTATTAAACATGTGCCCTTGTTCTGATGACAGTAACTATTAAACATGTGCCCTTGTTCTGATGGCAGTAACTATTACACATGTGCCCTTGTTCTGATGACAGTAACTATTACACATGTGCCCTTGTTCTGATGACAGTAACTATTACACATGTCCCCTTGTTCTGATGACAGTAACTATTACACATGGCCCCTTGTTCTGATGACAGTACCTATTACACATGTCCCCTTGTTCTGATGACAGTTACTATTAAACATGTGCCCTTGTTCTGATGACAGTAACTATTTCACATGTCCCCTTGTTCCGATGACGGTAACTATTACACATGTGCCCTTGTTCTGATGACAGTTACTATTGAACATGTTCCCTTGTTCTGATGACAGTTACTATTACACATGTGCCCTTGTTCTGATGACAGTTACTATTAAACATGTGCCCTTGTTCTGATGACAGTTACTATTAAACATGTGCCCTTGTTCTGATGACAGTAACTATTACACATGTGCCCTTGTTCTGATGACAGTTACTATTAAACATGTGCCCTTGTTCTGATGACAGTAACTATTGAACATGTGCCCTTGTTCTGATGACAGTTACTATTACACATGTGCCCTTGTTCTGATGACAGTTACTATTAAACATGTCCCCTTGTTCTGATGACAGTTACTATTACACATGTGCCCTTGTTCTGATGACAGTTACTATTAAACATGTGCCCTTGTTCTGATGACAGTAACTATTAAACATGTGCCCTTGTTCTGATGGCAGTAACTCTATTACACATGTGCCCTTGTTCTGATGACAGTAACTATTACACATGTGCCCTTGTTCTGATGACAGTAACTATTACACATGTGCCCTTGTTCTGATGACAGTAACTATTACACATGTCCCCTTGTTCTGATGACAGTTACTATTAAACATGTGCCCTTGTTCTGATGACAGTTACTATTAAACATGTGCCCTTGTTCTGATGACAGTAACTATTAAACATGTCCCCTTGTTCTGATGACGGTAACTATTACACATGTGCCCTTGTTCTGATGACAGTTACTATTGAACATGTTCCCTTGTTCTGATGACAGTTACTATTACACATGTCCCCTTGTTCTGATGACAGTAACTATTACACATGTCCCCTTGTTCTGATGACAGTAACTATTACACATGTCCCCTTGTTCTGATGACAGTAACTATTACACATGTCCCCTTGTTCTGATGACAGTTACTATTAAACATGTGCCCTTGTTCTGATGACAGTTACTATTACACATGTGCCCTTGTTCTGATGACAGTTACTATTAAACATGTGCCCTTGTTCTGATGACAGTTACTATTACACATGTGCCCTTGTTCTGATGACAGTTACTATTAAACATGTGCCCTTGTTCTGATGACAGTAACTATTACACATGTGCCCTTGTTCTGATGACAGTTACTATTACACATGTGCCCTTGTTCTGATGACAGTAACTATTACACATGTGCCCTTGTTCTGATGACAGTAACTATTACACATGTGCCCTTGTTCTGATGACAGTTACTATTACACATGTGCCCTTGTTCTGATGACAGTTACTATTACACATGTGCCCTTGTTCTGATGACAGTTACTATTACACATGTCCCCTTGTTCTGATGACAGTTACTATTACACATGTGCCCTTGTTCTGATGACAGTAACTATTACACATGTCCCCTTGTTCTGATGACAGTTACTATTAAACATGTGCCCTTGTTCTGATGACAGTTACTATTAAACATGTGCCCTTGTTCTGATGACAGTTACTGTTAAACATGTCCCCTTGTTCTGATGACAGTTACTATTAAACATGTGCCCTTGTTCTGATGACAGTTACTATTACACATGTGCCCTTGTTCTGATGACAGTTACTATTAAACATGTGCCCTTGTTCTGATGACAGTAACTGTTAAACATGTGCCCTTGTTCTGATGACAGTTACTATTAAACATGTGCCCTTGTTCTGATGACAGTAACTATTACACATGTGCCCTTGTTCTGATGACAGTTACTATTAAACATGTGCCCTTGTTCTGATGACAGTAACTATTACAAATGTGCCCTTGTTCTGATGACAGTACCTATTACACATGGCCCCTTGTTCTGATGACAGTACTTATTACACATGTGCCCTTGTTCTGATGACAGTTACTATTAAACATGTGCCCTTGTTCTGATGACAGTAACTATAAAACATGTTCCCTTGTTCTAATGACAGTAACTATTACACATGTGCCCTTGTTCTGATGACAGTAACTATTACACATGTGCCCTTGTTCTGATGACAGTAACTATTAAACGTGGCCTCTTGTTGTGACGACAGTAATTATTAAACATGGCCCCTTGTTTTGATGACAGTCACTATTAAAACATGTCCCCTTGTTGTGACGACAGTTCTGACAGTAAAGTAGAAGCAGAGTAATTGAAGATTATCTCTGACGCAGATTTCCCACGTCTGTGATGCAGAAAAATGGCTAGGGACTCCTAAAATGAAATGATGGGAGTCCCTGAGACTAAATGTTGATGGTATTTGAAACAAAAATTCCTGGTCAATTTGATGAAAAAGAAGCAGTTATTGTCTATAATTTTCAAAACCATTTGCACCCATTACAGTAAAAGATATATTTCTGATACAGCATAGAAAATTTTATAAAATCTACAGTAATTTTAGCAGATAGACTCTCACAATTAAAATCTTAAAAAAATAACTCCATCAAACTTATATTTTATTCCCTTCGCTGTGAAGTACTGGTAGGAACGATCATCTAATGCAAATAACAACAAGATTGGACAAATAAGTGTAGTGGGATGTAAGACTTTGATGTGGTGACATCATAATTGTACTTTGAGTGTCTAAAGTTAGGTTGACTGTGACATCAGTAATTGTAGGAAACAATAGTGGTAGCGGGATGTTAGAGGTTGATTTCTGATTCTGTAACATCAGAATTGTAGGACATTAGTGGTATTGGAATGTTAGAGGTTGATGTCTGATTCTGTGACATCAGAATTGTAGAACAATAGTGGTAGCGGGATGTTAGAGGTTGATGTCTGATTCTGTGATATCAGAATTGTAGGACATTAGTGGTATTGGAATGTTAGAGGCTGATGTCTGATTCTGTGATATCAGAATTGTAGGACATTACTGGTAGAGGGATGTTAGAGGTTGATGTCTGATTCTGTGATATCAGAATTGTAGAACATTAGTGGTAGCGGGATGTTAGAGGTTGATGTCTGATTCTGTGTTATCAGAATTGTAGGACATTACTGGTAGAGGGATGTTAGAGGTTGATGTCTGATTCTGTGATATCAGAATTATAGGACATTACTGGTAGAGGGATGTTAGAGGTTGATTTCTGATTCTGTAACATCAGAATTATAGGACATTACTGGTAGAGGGATGTTAGAGGTTGATTTCTGATTCTGTAACATCAGAATTGTAGGACATTAGTGGTATTGGAATGTTAGAGGCTGATGTCTGATTCTGTGACATCAGAATTGAAGGGCATTAGTGGTATTGGGATGTAAGAGGTTGTTGTCTGATTCTGTGACATCAGAATTGTAGAACATAAGTGGTAGAGGGATGTTAGAGGTTGTTGATTCTGATTCTGTGATATCAGAATTATAGAACATTAGTGGTAGAGGGATGTTAGAGGTTGATTTGATTCTGTTAATTGTAGGTTAGTGATTGTGTTAGGCTGATTCTGATTCTTGATCAGAATTGTAGGACATTACTGGTAGAGGGATGTTAGAGGTTGATGTGATTCTGTCTGATTCTGTGATATCAGAATTATAGGACATTACTGGTAGAGGGATGTTTGAGATTCTGTGATTCGATTTAGGACATTACTGGTATTCTGTAACATCAGAATTGTAGGACATTAGTGGTATTGGAATGTTAGAGGCTGATGTCTGATTCTGTGACATCAGAATTGAAGGGCATTAGTGGTATTGGGATGTTAGAGGTTGATGTCTGATTCTGTGACATCAGAATTGTAGGACATTAGTGGTAGCGGGATGTTAGAGGTTGTTGTCTGATTCTGTGACATCAGAATTGTAGAACATAAGTGGTAGTGGGATGTTAGAGGTTGATGGCAAATTCAGTGACATCAGAATTGTAGGACATTAGTGGTAGTGGGACAGCAGTCTCCCAAGACAGGCACCTAGCACAACATACACGCAACACAATGCATACATGGGAGGCTGTCCTTACATGACCATAGCTGTTAATAGGACGTTAAGAAATCAAACAAGCAAACCAACAAACAAACAAATGTAAGAGGTTGATGTCTAATTCTGTGATATCAGAATTGTAGGACATTAGTGGTAGTGGGATGTTAGATGTTGATGTCTGATTCTGTGCCATTAGAATTGTAGAACATTAGATGTAATGGAATATTAGAGGTTGATGTCTGATTTCATGACATCAGAATTGGGCAGTTGGATGTTAGAGGTTGATGTCTGATTCTGTGATATCAGAATTATAGGACATTACTGGTAGGGGGATGTTAGAGGTTGATGTCTGATTCTGTGACATCAGAATTGTAGAACATTAGTGGTAGTAGGATGTCGATGGTGATGTCTGATTCTGTGCCATCAGAATTGTAGGACATTTGTGGTAGTGGGAAATATTAGAGGTAACAATGGTGTCTAATTCTGTGACATCTTTGATTTTGATAGTTGAAAATTGTTACTGCTGTTTCTCACAAAGTAACAACTGTATCTGTTTCAAATTTCATATGTAGCTTCCCCTTGGACCCCAGTTGTGCATACTGCATTTTGGGACTAATCAGTCAACATGATGGCCGCCAGGCAGCCATCTTAGATTTTGGTTATTAAAGTTTGTTACCGATATTTCTCAGAGAGTACCAAAGAGATCTGTCTCAAATTTCATAGGTAGGTTTCCCCTAGGACTCTAGTTGTGCATATGGTATTTTGGAACCAATCCATCAACAGGATGGCCAACTTGGGTTTTGAAATTTAAAGTTTAAAGACCAGAGAAAAGATCAATTTTTCCATTGTCAGACATAAATCATTCTTTGGTAGGCTCGAAGATCCCTCTAGGATCTCTTGTACTATACTGTCATCAGTCATTTTCAAATTGTAAGGCACATTGAGCGGGGCCCTTTCTGACGTGTCAGTGTTCTAGTTATGTGCTATCAGATTTGTAGGACATTAGTGGTAATGGGATGTTCTGTGGTAGAAATCAGAAGCACATGTCCTGGTGGCTTATACCAACTCCAGAAGACAATGTATCTATACACCTCGATTACATAACATCTACACAAAACAGTTGGCCTTGGCTCTACACATAGCCTAGCCTTACAGAAACCTTAGGTTTGATCACTTCAAAACCATTCCACTACAGATAGAACATCAGAATAAATAGTCCTTACAGTAAACAATATAAAGGAAGTCCAGCTACATACTAGTTGTCTTCTGAGATTGTTTGTTTTACAATAGAAAAAAATGAAATGTTTTTTGGCCTAACATTATTGAATGATGGGCTATTCAGACCATCTTTTTTACATAATCTGTTCTTTAGTCCATCTGTCCACAATACAGTTCTTGTTTTTGATTTTTCTGAGAAAAAAACCCACCAAGGAATCATTCTCAACCATACATTGGTTCCTCTGTGGCCCCTATTTTCAGCCCACCATCTGATAGTGGGCTATTCAAATCACCTTTCGTCTGTGGTCCGTCTTCCATCCTTCATCATCTGACCATCCTTCTGTCCTCTAACAATTCTTGTTACCACTATTTCTACGAAAGTACTTAACAATTCTTGTTACCACTATTTCTAAGAGTTCATACATAACTTCTCCTAGGTCCCTAGTTGTGTCTATTGCATTTTGGACCGATCAATCAACAAGATGGCCAGCAGGCAGACATTTTGGATTTTGATAGTTAATTCTTGTTACAACTATTTCTCAGAGAGTACCTGGGATCTGTCTCAAATTTCATATGGATAGGCTCCACATAGGTCCTAGTTGTCCATACTACAGTTTGGGATCAATCAGAGAACAAGATGGCCAACAGGCAGCAATGTTGGATTTTGACAGTTGAAGTTTGAAAAGCAGAGAAAAGACCCTTCATTTTATTGTCAGACATCATTCTTTGGTGGACACCAAGATCCCTCTGGAATCTCTTGTATATATCGCCTGGGTTACTGAAGACAGTCAAGCTGGTGGCTACTTTGATTTCTACATAGGTAGAAACTTTTCTTGTCCCAGGTTATCCAAAACAACTTCTTCCTCAGTGCCATCCTATACAAATGGTACACAGATATTACATTAAATACATGTATGATGTGCATGTACAGGACACTTGTTTGTTGTGCAAAAAATAAGTTCACCATCAATGTATATGCCATCACATACAGTATGTATCAAATCTTGATTAGAAAGAGCCATAATGAAAATGATAGCCTTTCTGCATGTGAGAGGAGCTATCTGGCTGTTCCTAATTATGTGTATATCTTAACCTGTCCCCTCTGACTACAGAGAGTAGATAGGTTGTAAGTTAATGACAGATGTGTGGTATTAGTACTTGCCAGTATACACCTGTTGTATCTACATGTTGTCTCTTCAGTGGAAATCTTGACTTGTAAGGTTGAGAGGTTGGATGTCAAGTCAGTTTTTTGATAGAAATGACCTTGAACTTCACTCAAGATTGTAGGAATCAATCTGTCTTTTCGAGCCTGCTGGCTATATATTGACTCAGTCTCATACTTTACTGGTATCATTAACTTAATAATGTTTTAGATATATTACAGTAAGACAGTAGGTTTCATAACAAAACTGATCTAACCTTAACTTTGACCTTTACCCCACATGACCTACTGTTCATTCACTAATTGCTACCAACAACAATGAGAGGTTTGCCATATAGCAATAGAAGATCAATTTCATCATTATTTCTAACTTACAGTTCATTTGTCAATTACATTCAAATTTTGAAAATCTTTGGAATGAAAAGCAGTTAACCAATAAGTTGCCTTGATTCTCCACAATAAAGCTTACAAATCTCACCTCTTGAACTGTCGAGAAAGTTCAGCTGAGGTTGTAAGAATAACGGATACAATAATATCGTTGGCATGCTGAACTAGTTGTACATATGAATACAGTGTATTCTAACCTGAAGCCTGGCCCTACAAGCTGGATAGGTATACACACACAACTTTTACACGTTTTTATATTCCACAGGAAGCTGCAGCTTCATTCATTGAAGTACCGGTAATCAGGATCGCATGTATGTTTTGTTCCATGTCTAAGTGGTGCATTAGCAAGCATCAAAAACACTTTGATCATTTAGACCGTAATAGGCAGAATATGTTTCACATAATTCTGGATGAAGGGAAGCAAAAAGTTTGAAAAATAAGTTTTATTTGGAAATAAATATCATATCATACTGTTTGTCAGGTTAATAGATTTAGAATCTGCAGAAGTAGGGGCTATTAAAATAAAAAATGTTTACAAGTCCATGTTTTCTATCTATAAACAATTTATTTTTACATGCAGCATGCTTCAGCAGCATGTTTATGCAACAGGCTCCTGGTAACCATCGACAACTCCATCCTAATTGTATCAAAGTGATGTCAGTGGTGCAAGTGAAATCATGAAACTCATCTGGGTTACAGCTACTCTTTACTGATATACAGATTTATCTGCAGGGGAAATCAAATTTTAAGGTTTACAGAAAAAATTGGTGAATGGCTGATCATGGAGTTATATGTTAGTTTTATATGATATCATATTTAATAAGACATCTTATGTGTAGATTTAAGCACAGATGTCAGAAAATGGAGATTTCATTGAGATTTAAACTTAGATTTCAGAAAATGGAGAATCCCAAATGATGAGTCAGGATTAGTCATTTAAAGGATAAGCAAAATTTGAACATTTTCTGAATCAGCATTTTAGCTAGTCATTGACATTAATGGAACAGCTGATTACATTTCAACTATTATGGAAAAATTCTTAACTTTTTTGCACTTGCCCTATTACCTTAAACTTTGTGGTATGAAATCAAGGTCTACAGGGGATAATATATATAGTTTGGAATAGTTGAATAAAACTTCAATTACTGTGAATGGAAAACACTTGCCTGACCAATGCAAGTTGTTCCAGCAGGGATAAGTACTTGACTTGGATGACAAATTACCCAGGGGTGTAGACAGAGTATTTGTGTGATGGAGGTATCTTCCCCACTTTTTTGTAAGGTTGGTTAATCATTCAACCACTGTGTGACATATAAAATGAATCAGTTCTTGAAAACCCATCATTCCAACCCCCAGTCCCCGACAGTCCCGATCTATATTTAGCCCAGACTTGCTATAAATACTTCACCTTCAGTCCGTGTTGTTGTGTTCACCACTGGCCTATTTCGAAAACAAAAACAAAAAATAAAAATTGATGGCACTCTGCAGAAACTGATTTCGATATTTTGATGTTTCCATGATGGTGTATAGTGATCATGGAATCAACTATTTACTGGAATATAGATCCATGCTGACATTACGAGGTAAAACAGTTCATACCTGCTGCGTTGACGGAGGTGGATTCTTTGATAGATTCAAATAAATTTTCATCCGTGATAAAACCTGTATTTTTTGGACGATAGTATTTCTACTTTATGTCTATAACAGTTACGCAATAAGATTAACCAGATATCCTGTTAAATATCCTGTCGTTAATCTCCGGTTAAAGCTACATCCCAATGCCCTTGATTTTGTTATTGAATTATTAGATCTAATCACCAGGATATAAAAATAAATTTTGATTCATTTTATCAGTATTTTAGGAATGCTGTGTTGTGTTTGTTGTTGAAGTTTAGAAGCTTTAATCTTTATCCAAATCCCTTGGAAATTATTGTTTAAAAGTTTTTGAGCTGAATTAAAAATTCTTTTCTACCTTGACAAGAAGTAAGCATACACGCTGCTCTCCAAACCGATTTTGTATGCTTATGCATAAATGTAGTTGCATTTTAAATTTGTCCTGTTGGAAATTGTTTATTTAAGCAAGCTTACACTATAGACAACACTATCACAATGCGACATAACATGCTCATACCACAGTCTCACAAATCCCATAGCATTCATGCAATCATTCCACACTTGTATGCTGCATACATAAGCAGAGGCTGTCCATGAATAAACATTAGCTATTGCTAGGATACTTCAGAGAACACTTTTGCGTTTGTATTTCTTTGTAATTTATGAATAATAAAGACATGAGTGAGGTCTTTTATTAGAATAATGCATCACATAAAGAAATAAATGTATTACCATTGCCTAAGGATTCTAAAAATAAAAGTAATGATGAGTTGATGGTGGTTTGGCTATCGGCTTTGTGGCAGGTATTATATCTGTACTCAAGCTTTAGGATATTCACTGTTAATGGCTTTTAAATCTCTGATGCATATCTATCAATATCTATAACTTAGATACAGATTAGTTAGAGATATACATGCCCTGCACAGATCTGTTTCTGTGTGCCAGAGACTGTGGGGGGTTCTAACATCAAAACAAACCCACACTCCACATAACACTACTCCAGAATTACTGCACTTCTTTTGAAATATCATCATTTTCATGTTTCTAAGTTTATTTACAATCTGGTATAGGAATACTGTTTATTAAATGGGGGTTTGTTTATTTTGGTGGCTTTTACACCAATTTGAGTGTAGATTAATTCTATTGTAGAAAACATTCTTTCATCATTTACATCTAGTAGTTGGATTTCAGGGTCATTTGGACTTTCCTTATGTATGTGAAACGGTTGCACAGTAAAAAATAAAATCATGAAAATAAGAGCAAAAGAAAGATTTCTATAAATGGAAATAAACCTTGAAGTTGATCAACAGTTGGCATGTCGAAATCTGATTCACAAATGCTTCCTTATATATTACAAATTTAAGTCAGATTTTGAGGTCATGATCTAAAAAGAGAGTTATGACAGCAACAATTATCTACTCTATATCTAGCAATCATCGATGTCTGTAATAGGATTATTACAACCATATAACTCCAGCCACAGACACTTCTATCTATTAATCCAGCTCACACATGTATAGGGAGCATGTGATTTGGGCGTCTGATATGTTACCAATAGCTTTTTACCTCTGGTTCAAGGTCGTCTGGGGCGGTTGCCTGGTACCATACATGTAGGTCACTGGCTTTTCTTTGCATACTCCAGCTTTCTCTACTGCAAAATGATATCATATCTTAAAAGTTATCATAGGAGATCAAAGGTCTTACAACACACAAAACAAAACTTTCCTATAAAATTAATGGTACTTGATCTCCAACGAATAGTAACTTATAAATGTTACCATGGAAAGATTCCATTGTTGTAACATGCCAAAGAGAATCATTAAAATCACGACCAAATATTAAACCTGATAGGGTTGTTACATCGTAGATTGCTCATTTTATATCAAACATTTCATAGCTAACAAGGATATAACTGACACCATAGAAAGTCGGACAGTTTTGCATTTAACCTCATTATTTTGTGATGTGGAAACTTTGGTTAGACTTTGGAAAGGAATGCCAACTGTTTGTATGGCACAATTTAGGAGTTAAAGTATAGACGAAAATTTTTTATGTCAGAACGAACTTTTGATTGTTGTTATTTATGACACTAGGGTTGGTTTAAACTTTTAAATATTAGAATTAGTAATTTTATCTCATCCAACCTTTGATCTGACAGCTGTTAAACAAACAGAAGATAGGGCTTTCTCTCCGACAGGGGTAGAAATCATTAAGGAAAACTCTGACAGAGGTAGCGAAGATTTTAGATATATTAAGGCTGCCCCACTGATGGTTACTCTGGTTTTATATTCACAATCTCTTGGCTAGAGATAGACATTTTATGACCCAGAAAAGCTGCAAAACACATGTTGACCAACAAAACACAGATATCTTTCAACAAAGTTTTATAGTGTACATGTAGGTAAGATTTAGACAAATTTTTGGATCCGAAATATTATGGTTCAGTATAGGGTATCTGTTATCTACTGTAACTGTTAAGGTATGTATGTTCAATTGCACTAAATAAATGTTGTTTGATGATTTAAGATTAATCAAGGATTACATAAAATTCTCACCTATTTACGATTTATACTAAATCAAGGGGGAAAAAATATTGGTAAAAAAAATTCAAAATGGTTCACCGATAATTTTTTGTTTACAATGATTTAATATTTGGTTGAATTATTTGGTGTTTTCATGTTTCTGAGCCTCTCTGTACACTAGAACCCAGTTATACTGAAGTCTGTGTGGAATGTTTAATCATTTCATCCAGATTTCTTTAATATAACCAAGAAAAAGACACTGACTACATGTGACAGTAAACAGGCAGTATAAATAATTTTGATTAAGTGAGTTGTACTGTATATTAGTACATGGACAAACTATACGGAACAAAACACACACTGGTACCTGAATAAGTAAATATGTTTTGATGTTTGTTTTCTTCTACTTTCAGGAATTGTTTTCTCCAAAGAAATGCAATATCAACTGTTTTCAAAGAAGTCAAAGAAGTGCTGATTTGGATGGACTTGACAAGCCTCTTTTCTCTGGATGAATCACATGACATGTCATGTGACAAGCGGAATACTAACATTTTGCAAAACTACATGATATGATATTTATAATTATTACACTTATTTAATAATTTGGCATAGACGGTTTGTGGTCTAAAGGCAGGTAGAATGTGTTTGTATATTATTTTCCTGATGAAGTGTTATGAGGGTACTGGGTATCAATGCTGTACTTAGTGGTTTTTACATAGATTTAAGTTGTCTAAAACTTTCTATACAAAAATGTAATGGATGTAGGTATTAAATGTACCTCTATATCCATAATCAAATTGATTAATTTTTTATGAAGATTATAAGTTGCATAGTGCATGTCTTAATATATGTATGACTATAATTTGGTATTATAATCCATATACATGTATACCTAAGAATATCCAAAAGTTTAAATGGTCCCCTGTCCACATTTATTCATCTGTTACTTATACTTCAGAAATCTTCCCTTTTGTTTTGTTCCAAGTGATTTACTTACTTAAGTAAACCAGCTGTAATCTTTTCTTTAAAGCAATATGAATTGTCAAAGTGTTTTTATAAAGGAATCTCTTACAAAGGTCGGAGATGTTTATTAAAAACTTTATGTAAATGAGATATAAACATTGTATCATGGTAAGCATATGTTAAATGACCATGTACCCTGCACATGCACCCACCCTACCCAGTACATGCATCATCTACAATATCTTAAAAAAATAATTGAAGAAAACATAGTTTTGTATTATTATGGAGCATTGTAGTAAGAGCTTTATAGCTCTATGAATGTAGAGTGTAAATAATCACAAATTGTTTTAAACATGAAAATGAAGAAATATCTTCTGATTGTCTTCATGTTATTAAGATCTTAGAAGGGACATGGCAGCAGTACATGTAAATATTAATACTGCCGTTTTCCTGATGAATGTGTATCAATGCAAGAAAGCTTGGCGTGACCTGTGTTAGTACCAGGCCCCTAAGTTCTATACATATAGCTTGATGATGTTGCTCGGTGGTGTCCATGAATTTCTATCCAGCACCTAACAGTCATTTTCTAAAGGTGCTTAATAGCCTGTGTATCTTAATTTGTTCAATCTTTTTACCTTAAGTTTAATATCTGCATCATCAGTTTCATCATAGATTAATTTGTTGTTATTTATTTATAATAAAAAAAATATATCAAGATAGAAAAAATTAGAAGAATACACTTGAAAAAAAGCCAAAAAAATACAAAGATACAAAAAAGATGATATATATAAATCACTTTTATGAAGTTATGTTATTTATTATAAAGTCTTATTTGTTGTAATAGCTTTTGGTGAAAATAGTGTTTCGTGCGGTACCAAAGATAAAAACTATGGTGCTTTAATAGTTTATTGTAATTTGTAGATATGAAATAAAAAGACTCGAAAAACTCAAAAGAAAATCCCCCCCCCCCCCCCAAAAAAAAAAAATTAACAAATAGAAAAATAAAAATCTGTTAAAATAAATGCTTTATTCTTACATAACATAACAAAATCATGCCAACCCTGGTTAAGTTGTATGGCTATAAGAAAGTTTCAGTTATTCAGATGATACATACAGTGGAACTTGGTTAATATGAACTCAGATAATTTAACAACCCAGCTTATTACGAAGTATTTTGACAGTCCCGGCCGAGTTCCCTCTTTAATAATTCGAATTCGGAAAACTCGAAGAACTCGGATAATACAAAGTAAATTTTGGGTCTGAATGACAAAAAACATGTATAGAATGTTCTTAAAACTTGAATTGAGATTTTTTGGACAACGAGATGGCCGAAAATGCTGATTTCGTTTTCATTAATTTGCCGAAGAACAGCATTTCAAAATTGCATGTATTTTTCCTTGTTATAATTTTGCAACTACCATCGGCGATTTTGACATCTCTCTTGTTCACATCATTTTATGGCATGGAACTAGTCTATATATAACCAAGTAAAGAAATAGTCAGTAGACATGATAACTCGCTTAATTCGAACACTCAGATAACTCAAAGTTTTATCTCGGTCCCTTCGAGTTCGTATTAACCGAGTTCCACTATATTTTGTACAAAATGATGATAGTGATTTGTATCAACAAACATATTTGAGTACCTGCTGTGTATGATTAAAATTTTAATGCTTTCTAGTGAATGATTAGCTATGTTAAGATGTAAACAAGATATTACAAGAATAATTAACGTATGAAGTAGTTTTCTATAACACTTACCAGGGGGGTATACATTTTTCAGTATGTGTAAACAAGCTCTGATTTGGAAATCAGTTGTAGAAATTCAAAGGTAGAAATTGATTCGAGGGAAGATAACTCTCATGTTTCGAGTCACACCCAAATTGGCATGAGACGCCTTAAGTCTTTTGAAGAAAACAGAAAAAAAAATCACCACATGCATTAAGGTGGTGTGGATTTAAATATAGACAACAGAAAACATGGAGGATTTACATTACATGGAAATTGAAATACCATGTTATGATGTTGATAACTTTCTGTATCTTCCTTTGGCAAGTGAGCAAAACTTCACAACACTCTTAACTTCCCCACATCCCTATATGCCTCCACTGATGGGAAATGATTAGTATGACTATACAGACATTGAAGTTTGTTTACTTCAGAAACATGGGAAAATAAGGCTCTATTTCGTATATGTAACAACTTATTATAAACTCAGTCTATTTCATCCTCGTATATTAACTTGTATTTTGTAAATATTTATTTTGCGAAATTACTAAACCAGTTGCCATGGTGACAGATAAGTCACTAATCATAGGCACGCTGACAACTGGAGTTGTTCAGTTTGATGCATGAGATGTCACCAAATTCCTCAATTCATATGTGACATGAATAGTGCAGAGAGAAAAGTAAGTGAAGGGAAGGGAGTCAGAACCACTTTGACATAGCTTTTAGATTAAAATTAGAATAAAAATTAAAGTGGATATCTTGCTTTATACTTGCCAGTGATGACCATTTTGACTTAATGCCATATTCAGGCAGCGAAATAGAATTGTCATTCTGTTTGGTTATTGTTGGTCTGTTTGGATAAATATCTATAAAGAGATTGAGAATGTTTTATCATTGAGATATTGTCAATATAATACACAGGGACACATTTCCATGACCCAACAAAGAGCAATAAGATATCTCGTAATCAGAACCACTTACTATGGATGTGAAGATATTTGTGTATGGATATATTCATTAAGTCACAGTGTGATAAATTTTGTGTTCAGTACTTTCAGTAGTCGTAATATTCACGCCAAGGCAAACTCTGAGATATTTAAGTTTGCTATGGCTGGGTTGGGCAGGATCACACAGAAGAGGATATCATTAAAATCTGACATTCTCACAACTTACAACATATCATAACTATGTTTTACTAAGATGCCTTGTGGCCTTATTATTTTCAAAATGTTATCTTTTCTTCATCTTCATTCATTGGAATATGTCAAATCCCTATACTTGTAAACATGTATACACCATCTATGAATGTCTATACTCATACCAAGTAATATGAAATTTACATTCTTTCTTTCCTCCACATGATTTAGTGTTTATATGTACGGTACACTCTTTATGGTTTATATACTGGTTGTGTTGTTTGTTACATTTCCCGTGAATTTTCAGTTATTCACACAAGTGCTACAGAAAGTCCTGATCATAAAACCTCACAGATATTTATTGTCAAGCCAGTTACAGATGATCTTCTAAAATAGTGACATCATATTTCATTGGTTAAGCAGAACTATACTATGTATATCTAAAATTGTTTGATGGTCCTGGGGCCTGATACATTATTGTCAGTAGAAAAATTTCTCACGTTAACCATTTTATTGTATTTATTTATTGAGATTTATTTTTGTTCTATAATACCTTTCTTACACACCTATATTGTTTCTTTTTTGTGATTATTGTTTCATTTTATTTCTACATTTATAACACAACAAACAATTATGTAGCATTCTATATTAACATTTTTGTTTGGATTGTTTCATCACAAATGATTGTAGTCATGAAGACTGTAAAACAGCCATGGCCATAGAGTACAGCTATACCATAATGTCTAAAGCTGATGATTAAACATCCTACAAACCCAGATTTCAGTATAGCTGGGTGAGCATTACCTTAATTGGTCTCCTAGGATACATAAATATTCACATCCTCAAGTGCTAAATTTGTTTATTATTTACAATAAAGATCTGATGTTATATTGGTGTTTGTGTTTAGTTCAGATTATAATCACACAAGGTAAACATATCTTTATTCCTTGATTCAGCTTGACCCCATGACCTTGAATGATGGCCAAGGTTATACATGTATGCTGATATTACTTGCACCAATGTGGTAACACTCCAACCCAGTATGACCAAGGCTCCATGTTAATGTGATACAAGTCCTGACCATAGTAAATAAGTTGTTTAAGGTACAAGGTTATTTAAACCTTGGACCTTGAATGATTGTCTAATATCAAATGTGATTGTCCTTCACTGTAACATGCTACATGCCCAAATATTGGAGCTATAAGCATCCTGTTTGCTAATACATGAAATAGGTATTCACAGCAATGAGCAGTGAATGACTGAATAGAAGACAAGCAATGCCTACGATTGGGGGCCTTGGTCAATGACTGGATAGCAGACAAGCATTGCTTACCATTGGGACCCTAGTAAATGACTGGATAGAAGACAAGCAATGCTTACCATTAGGGACCTTGCTGAATGACTGGATAGCAGACAAACAATGCTTACCAATGGGGGCCTTGGTGAATGACTAGATGGCAGACAAGCAATGCTTACCATTGGGTCCCTTGGTGAATGACTAGATAGCAGACAAGCAATGCTTACCGATGGGGCCTTGGTAAATGACTGATAGCAAGAGGCAATGTTACCATTGGGTCCCTTGGTGAATGACTGGATAGCAGACAAGCAATGCTTACCATTGGGTCCCTTGGTGAATGACTGTATAGCAGACAAGCAATGCTTACCATTGGGTCCCTTGGTGAATGACTATATAGCAAGCAATGCTTACCATTGGGACTCTAGTAAATGACTGGATAGAAGACAAGCAATGCTTACCATTGGGACTCTAGTAAATGACTGGATAGAAGACAAGCAATGCTTACCAATGGGATCCTTGGTGAATGACTGGATAGCAGACAAGCAATGCTTACCATTGGGACCCTAGTAAATGACTGGATAGAAGACAAGCAATGCTTACCAATGGGGTCCTTGGTGAATGATTGGATAGCAGACAAACAATGCTTACCAATGGGGCCCTTGGTGAATAATGGATAGCAGACACAGCTTAGCTATGAGCAAAACAATGCTTACCATTGGGACCCTTGGTGAATGACTGGATAGCAGACAAGCAATGCTTACCAATGGGGTCCTTGATGAATGACTGGATAGCAGACAAACTATGCTTACCATTGGGACCCTTGGTGAATGACTGGATAGCAGACAAGCAATGCTTACCATTGGGGCCCTTGGTGAATTACTGGATAGAAGACGAACAATGCTTACCGATTGGGCCCTTAGTGAATGACTGGATAGAAGACAAGCAATGCTTACCAATGGGTCCCTTGGTGAATGACTGGATAGCAGACAAGCAATGCTTACCAATGGGGCCTTGGTGAATGACTGGATAGCAGACAAGCAATGCTTACCAATGGGGGCCTTGGTGAATGACTGGATAGAAGACAAGCAATGCTTACCATTGGCCTTGGTAATACGGGCCCTTACGTGTGAATGACTGGATAGCAGACAAGCAATGCTTACCAATGGGGCCTTGGTGAATGACTGGATAGCAGACAAGCAATGCTTACCATTGGGGACCCTTGGTGAATGACTGGATAGAAGACAAGCAATGCTTACCATAGGGGACCTTAGTGAATGACTAGATAGCAGACAAGCAATGCTTACCAATGGGGTCCTCGGTGAATGACTGGATAAGCAGACAAGCAATGCTTACCAATGGGGACCTTGGTGAATGACTGGATAGCAGACAAGCAATGCTTACCAATAGGGTCCTTGGTGAATGACTGGATAGCAGACAAGCAATGCTTTACCATTGGGACCCTTGGTGAATGACTAGATAGCAGACAAGCAATGCTTACCAATGGGGCCTTGGTGAATGACTGGATAGCAGACAAGCAATGCTTACCATTGGGACCCTTGGTGAATGACTGGATAGCAGACAAGCAATGCTTACCAATGGGGCCTTGGTGAATGACTGGATAGCATACAAACAATGTTACCATTGGGGACCCTTGTTAATGATGGATAGAAAAAGCAATGCTAACCAATGGATAGGATAGCACAAGCAATGCTTACCAATGGGGCCTTGGTGAATGACTGGATAGCAGACAAGCAATGCTTACCAATGGGGCCTTGGTGAATGACTGGATAGCAGACAAGCAATGCTTACCATTGGGCCCTTGGTGAATGACTGGATAGCAGACAAGCAATGCTTACCATTAGGGATCTTGCTGAATGACTGGATACCAGACAAACAATGATTACCAATTGGGGCCTTGGTGAGAGAATAGATAACAGACAAACAATGCTTACCATTGGGACCCTTGGTGAATGACTAGATAGCAGACAAGCAATGCTTACCAATGGGGGCCTTGGTGAATGACTGGATAGCAGACTAGCAATGCTTTCCAATGGGGTCCTTGGTGAATGACTGGATAACAGACAAACAATGTTTTCCATTGGGACCCTTGTTAATGACTGGATAGAAGACGAACAATGCTTACCATTGGGACCCTAGTAAATGACTGGATAGAAGACAAGCAATGCTTGCCATTAGGGGCCTTGGTGAATGACTGGATACCAGAAAAGCAATGCTTACCAATGGGGCCCTTGGTGAATGACTGGATAGCAGACAAACAATGCTTACCAATGGGGTCCTTGGTGAATGAATGGATAGTAGACAAGCAATGCTTACCAATGGGGTCCTTGGTGAATGACTGGACAGCAGACAAGCAATGCTTACCATTGGGACCCTTGGTGAATGACTGGATAGCAGACAAGCAATGCTTACCAATGGGGTCCTTGGTGAATGACTGGATAGAAGACAAGCAATGCTTACCAATGGGGTCCTTGGTGAATGACTGGATAGCAGACAAGCAATGCTTACCAAAGGGGGCCTTGATGAATGACTGGATAGCAGACAAGCAATGCTTACCATTGGGTCCCTTGGTGAATGACTGGATAGCAGACAAGCAATGCTTACCAATGGGGGCCTTGATGAATGACTGGATAGCAGACAAGCAATGCTTACCATTGGGTCCCTTGGTGAACGGGGCCTTGATGAATGACTGGATAGCAGACAAGCAATGCTTACCATTGGGTCCCTTGGTGAATGACTGGATAGCAGACAAGCAATGCTTACCAATGGGGGCCTTGGTGAATGACTGGATAGCAGACAAGCATTGCTTACCTTTGGGTCCCTTGGTGAATGACTGGATAGCAGACAAGCAATGCTTACCAATGGGGTTTTAGTGAATGACTAGATAGCAGACAAACAATGCTTACCATTGGGTCCCTTGGTGAATGACTGGATAGAAGACAAACAATGCTTACCATTGGGACCCTTGGTGAATTACTGGATAGAAGACAAGCAATGCTTACCATTGGGGGCCTTGGTGAATGACTGGATAGCAGACAAGCAATGCTTACCAATGGGGGCCTTGGTGAATGACTGGATAGCAGACAAGCAATGCTTACCAATGGGGCCCTTGGTGAATTACTATATAGCAGACAAGCAATGCTTACCATTAGAAATAAAATACACTAATATATATAAACAGTCTACACCCTAAAAATAACATCGTACACAATTTGACAGATAAAGACAATGGAACCAAGGCTTCACTGGGAGATATGGAGATTGTGTTCAAAATCTTAAAAAAATGACTTTTTGAACCAAGATTTCTGGCAACTGTTTATTTGTTCAGACAGTTTCATTATAGATGGGCGAAGATTATTGTTTTCTCGACAATTGATAACAAACAAAAGGGTGGAAGGGTAACTATTCTTTGTAATTTGTGTGCTTAGAAATCTACTATAACAGTATCGGAACTTGCTACATTTAAAGTGAACAGTCGGGCAAGGATGGCTAAAGTCGGTAAAAATGGTGTGAATGTATCCAGTATAATTTCTTATGAAATGGAAAAATAAAATCTCTCGTCAAAATCTGTCTGCGTTCGAAGAAATTAATTTAAAGTATGGAAATTCTCAAACGTCCTCCCGGCTCACTATGTCCGTGGTTACATTTCCACGCAGCCTCGCTTTCAATGCTTTCAACTTTTCTTTACTTTAATGGTCAGAACTGGGAAACTAAGCAGAACTTGACCGTCGTATTAATATGTGAGAACTTTTGGAAGGCCAATGAACGCATTTAGACTGGTTTCTTTGCCCGACTATTCACTTTAAGAAAAACAATATAGACCAAAACCCAAACCGGCAATTATTGATAAAAGGAATCCATTTCTAGTATAGTGACCAACGTCATTGTATATCGAAAAGCTTAATACGGAACAAAATGCGATAAGACTTTTTAAACTTCAAAATATAATTACACAGATTGTTGTGTTTACATACAGAAATGAACATACACTGTATTTTAGGGCTTTATGATGACGTAACTAATGAACTAGGAACAACTGTTTATTACAACTTTTGAATGTGTGTTTGTCATTTGAAGCCAATGCTTAACTTAACAAAACAGATTATTACACGATAATGCAAGTAGTCCTGAGTGAAGGGGTTGTGACAGATTCAGTATGCTACACCTTGAACGGAATAAAAGGTATAGATATTAAAGATATCGCTACTATTGGAGCATTAACTTAAACATGTGATTAGTGGCTTATTATTTTATACCTGAATCCCCCAAATACGATGTTCAGTACAATCTACTTACTAGGTTTCTGGCTTTAATTCAAAGGTATAAAGCAATATCAATTGTCCATTTTTTATATAAAAAATAATCTTTAAGGTTGTATTCTTCTGAGGTTTCAGTCCCGTTGAAGTCTCGTTTCGACAAAGATCAAAGAAGTTATGAGATTTTCAAACACAATTTATCAATACCTGTAGCAAGTTGCCGGTTTCAAATTTTGTCAAAAAATTACATTTCTAACTTCAGCAGGTTTTTTTATACGGGGATTTTAAGAAATGGCCCATTTGGCGGCCATTTTGAAATTGTGTCTTTTTTCGCTTTGAGTAGAGCCAAAGTTTTACCATTTTTTACTGAAATTGTTTTTACTTAAATCATCACTGCACCAGCATTTTTAGCTGTATCGAGCTAATTTTTGCTGTAAATCTTTACTTGGTTCGTGATAATTAAAATATTGAGCATTAATGTATGAAATGATTCACTTTTTCACTTTATTTTTACATTTAATGGTAATTTGAGCACTTTTATTTTTTACTCTAAAATACTGAAAAATAACAAATATTCAAGTGGGGCAAAAAAGTAAGCACACGGACCCCCCATTTTTCTGCCTGATTCTGAAAGAACAACTCTTTCCCTATTGATATGCAAAATATTAACAAAAGTTTAATACCAGAACTTTTTCTATAAAGGGTTAGATTTGGCAAAAATGGCTGAAAATGGTGCATTTTGTAGTTCAAAATTAAGGGGTAGGGGTAGCATATGTTGTTATTATGAGAAAAAAATATTAGTCTTTTTGATCAAAACTGGTATATTTTAAAAGAAGACTACTGGATAATAAATTCTACAAACATAAATACATATCAATCACCTCATTAGGAAATTATAGCTTTAAAATCTTGTGCATATGGTCAAAACGGCAAAAATTCCCATAAAATCCAATATTTTGTCAACTAGGTATCTTTGAGCGACAGTAGCTCAAAAACGAGCACACGGACATATGTTTTTTCTTTCATTTTCTTTCATGGTATGAACTCCTCTTTCCAATAATTTTTATGAGAAAAAAAGTTTAATACAAGAAAATTTTGACTTCTCAGAGGAGTACATCCTTAATGAAGAAAAGTAGCTGATTTTGTTCATAAATCAAACCACTTGTTTCAGTAAAGAATACATGAGAAAACGGAGGAAATGACTTGATTACAGAAATTCTCTTGTCCACCCTGCCATACATACTACTGTTACCCTGATGACCACTAACCAACATACACCGGACAGCAGATGTTTTACAAATATAATGTGTTGTTTTCCTGACCGAACAGACGAGGATAATTAATCATTGTGAGTATTGAACTTGTGTTAGGATACACAAACAAAGCAGTTATACCTTACCTACAAGCTTGTCATATTTGTCAAGAAAAAGAGTTATTGATTAGACTCACCCCGACATGTAAACAAAAAGTACAATATGATATTTCGTATTTTGCTCCGGACCAAACACTTGTATTCCACCTTCATCCATCCCACATCCCCATAGTCCCTTCACTTCATACCCTTTCACTCTCCTTTCCGTTTTCATCTCATTTTTCGCTTCCCGTGTGTCTTTTTCTCTCAATCCTTTTCATCCACTTTCTCTAACCCCTTCGTTCTTCATTCCCTCTGATATCTATTCCGTCATTGCGGATAGGAATTGATTGTGCCGTCTTTAGTTTCTTTAGTAAGAAAAATATGACGTTCGCCCATAAGTACTTGACGTAACAATCAAACCTACCTATAAGGCCAGATAACTCTGTAATATGCACTTTCGCTCTCTTTTCAATCAGCAATCCCCTTCCCCATCATCTCCCACCTCTTCCTCCAAATGCCTGACTGTGTGATAAACTGGACAGATATTTGTAATTACCATTTTCTAGTGACTGACAGAAAAAAAAAGTTTTCATTTCAAGCCATTGCTCATCCTCATCATCACTACCATGTCCCGGACTAATTACCATGTGGGGCTCCAGAGGGAACACCAGATACACTGTCGGTAAATTAAATAGACAGCTACATTGTAGAAGGTTTTTTGTAAACTTACAGATGTTCCATGTTCTCTGTTGCTAGTAATGTATCCCTCCGCCGCCCTCGTCCTCATCGCTCTCGTCCCCGACCCCCTCCTTTCCCCTCTTACACCCACCGTCCCTTACTCCCGGACTAACCATCTGTTCTTTTAGTAATATATATCCAAAGATCACACAGTTCCCCTTGTTATTAGTACAACCACTCTCTCAAACAACCAGTGTTTAAAATAGGAAGAGCATTAACCAAAGGATTGTGCGTATTTGAATTCACAGGTAAGAAGTTTTAGGCGCGTATGCATTATCAAATAACGGCATAGAACATCAATCAATGAAATACAGTAAATTGTATTAATGGATCTTTACTGTAAGGCTTGCTTTGGGTTTGTCTTAAAAAAACACTGACGAAATAAGAGAATGAGAATAAATATATCATGTTGATTTGCGAAAGAAATTCAGATTACATGATGTAGAACTATCATCTCATGCATGGCATCAAGTCTTTCAAATCGTCGAGCTCGGGAGGGCATTCAAACACGCACGTGGGTTGTCTAATAAGTAGATATGATCGAGTTGTCCAATTCAGAGACAAGCAAACAAATGGAAGTGATTGGTCAAAAGAAGTTACATCAGTCAAACTTGTACGTTGTCTAAAATTAGGATCATCTCAACTTGGAGGAGTCGTCAGAAAATAGAACTTTCAAACATGCACGCAAATTTCATATTTAGAAGAAGACAATTAATATGTTTACTTGAGTGTGAATGCTATGATGTCTCTCTTGTTGTAGCAGAAAAATATTTTTATGTCATGAAAATAATGATTATTGGTAATCTTTTAAAATAATAATATGATTCCGATATATACGGCATCCGATTTCATGAGATATCCATGACTGTAAATCTACAAATAGCACAAAGAAATAAAATATGGTGAACTCCATATTTCAAGCTTGACGTAAAAACTAATTAGTTCATAAACAGGAAACAGACTGTATTGTGTAAGTATTCAATGTCGATACATGTACCACCCACATACTATACGGGTCTCTGTCACGAGCTACCCCTAATTAGCATATACCTGGTTCTTACACAACCGGCACTTACACATCCACGTAAATGGCCGGGAGGGGGAGTTGAGGCGGGCAGGTGTGTTTACCCAGATGGGCCCACATAGAGATTTCACATCCAGATCCAATCGTGATAGAACTAAATGCAGGCCTCTTGGAGTCTCATTCAAAGGCGTGTGAAATGCATGTTTTATTTCTTTGAACGAAGGAAACTATCACTTCAACTATTTTTAGTAATTTTGTCGAACATCCATTTAGAAAATGTTCAAAAACAGTAAAATGGTAGAGCTCCTTCAGAGTGTAAACAATGGCGTTTATTGTACAGATAAGTTATATAAAAATCATAAATAACACGGTAGGTATAACTAATCAGCATGAATGTACAGGAAAAAGAATACCGAATCTGTAGATAATTGGAAACACTCTGACAAGTCTTTGTCTAATATTTAAGTTATTCTGATCATTCGTTTCCGCGCATCTCTTTCTAATTTACACGGTAAGGTAGGGGGTTCCCCAGGTGTAAAGTACAGCAAGGTTTGCCCCTGAAGTTTCTCTATCGCCATTTCAGTAGCCATAACTGCTCCGATTTTTAAATCTATTTTCCCCCTCCTCATTACTGATTTATGCTAAAGGATGTGTGCAAAAAAAAAAAATGGAAATTGCAAAGTTTGCATTTGCTGCAGCCCGCAGCCCATATAATAGTGAAAACAGACCTTTCTGTTTCGTAA